>NC_000080.6:54187444-54447444 GCF_000001635.26 Mus musculus | reverse complement strand
ACACACAGACACACACAGACACACACACACACACACACACAGACACACACACACACACACAGACACACACACAGACACACACACACACTAATATGAACACAAACTAATATGAGTAGCAGTACAGGCCTATGATCCCATCATTTAGAAGGCTGAGGCAGGACAATCAGGAGTTCTCAGGCAGCTTAGGTTTCATAGTGAGACCCTATCTCAATAGAACAACATAGAACAAAAGCATTAATGAGAAAAAACAAACAAACAAAAAGGTGCTCAGCTTCATTAGGATTTACAGAAATACAAAGTAAAATGTCAGCCATCTGTTGCTCCACCTAATAAAGATGAACAATCCTGGTGACTGCACATACCAGTGAAAAGATGACGCTATAAAACCAAAATACTTGTACAAGGAGATGCACTACAGCAAAGAAATGAAATGCAGCTACTCGGACCATCACGAGGGACGCTCAACAACAACAGGAATGAACAAAGCAAACGACAGCAGTGAGAAACAAGAAAGTCTCAGAGCTGCAGAGACATCTCAGGAGGTCATGGCTGCTCTCCCAGAGCACCTGAGTTCAGTGCCCAGCATATACATGGAGGCTCACAACTGTCTGGAACTCTAGTTTCAGAAAATCCCATGCCCTCTTCTGGCTACTGTGGGAACCAGGCCTGTATCTGGTGCATTTACATGCTGACAAAATACTCACACATATAAAATAAAACTAAACCTTACAAAGAAAGAAAGGCAAAGAAATAGTACAACATTCAGGGACATGGTATCTCTAATGGAGAGAATTTGGGGAGAATTTGGGGAGCACACAAGGGTCCTTTAAAGACACTGGCTCTATTTTCCTAAGTCATATAGTAGATACATTGCCTCTTTTCTACTAACTTGCAAGGAGCCTGTTTTTTTTGTTTGCCTCTTTGCTCCTTTGTTTTGGTTTCTCGAGACAGGGTTTCTCTCTGTTTAACCCCAACTGCTCTGCAGACCAGGCTCGCCTTGAAATTAGAGATCTGCCTGCCTCTGCCTCCAGAGTGCTGGGATCAAAGGTGTGCACCAGGACAGCTAGGCAAGGAGCCATTTTTTTTATTCCTCTTCTGTGGGCAGCCTGGCCTTGCTCCAACTGGACCCCCATTCTTCCCGGAGTTAGGGAAGTGCCCGGAATGGGAAATCCAGTGAATGAACAGGATATGAGCTGTGCTGAGGTACTTCCCAGGCCCATCTGGTACTTGAGTCAGTGAGCTACTTCAGGCCCTCAGTGGATGCCCTCCCGACAGCCATCACAGTACCGCCTCTACTGTCTGCTTGCTCTCCGGTCATTTTCTACCCAGGTGTCTGTTTTCGGACAGTGTCTCGTGTAACCTAAGCTGGCTCTCCTGTTTCCATCTTCTGAGTGCTAGGGTTAGGGTTATGGATGTATGTCACAACACCTGGTTTTATGGGGTGCTGGGATCAAACTCGGGTCTTGCACATGGTAGGCAAGTCCTCTATGGACTGAGGCATACCCCCAGCCACAGACCTGGGCCTTTGTGAAGCAGCTTATCTCTTTTATGCCCACAGAGGCCACAAAGACTGGAGATAAGTTGTTTAGGGGGACCTGGCCTCAGCAAGCATGCAGAGTAAGCTGCCCCCCCTGGGGATGTGATGACAGCCCTGGCTTAAGGAGTCTAACAGTCCTGCTGTGGAGCACCAGGACTAATGGCAAGGGAGCATCGAGGGGGCTGAGGAAAGCAGGCTCCGAAGGAACTAAGCCACTGGCACCACACCAGCATGGAAAGTATGTGTATGAGCTCATTGGGAAGCTGGGTCCTGTCCAGTCAGGCCTGCCTGCCTTCCAGACCCTGGCTGTTTAGCCCCAGCGCAGTCTGCCACTGGGTCTCTCCCAGACTGAGGGGAAAAGGCACTAAGGGGTAGGAGTAAGTATAGAAAACTGGTTTCCTAAAGGAGAAATAGACTAAGGTTTGAGGTGAGTACAGATCTGGTACAGGAACTGTAGGACAATTGTCTGAGCTAAGGCTGGAGTTTTCTGGGGACTTAATGGGAATAGTAGCCATTCCTCTGAAAGCTTTGATGCCTCCTATTCTTAAAGATTTGTTTATTTTATGTATATGAGTACACTGTAGCTGTCAGACACACCAGAAGAAGGCATCAGATCCCATTACAGATGGTTGTGAGCCACCATGTGGTTACTGGGAATTGAACTCAGGACCTCTGGAAGAACAGTCAGTGCTCTTAACCGCTGAGCCATCTCTCCAGCCCCTGGTGCCTCCTATTCTTATCAAGGTGTTCACCAACACCCCCTACTATTGTATGTAAGCACCTTTAGCCCCTCTGGTTTCTGAGTCCATGTGGCCTTTACCTTCCTTCCTTCTGAACACTTGCTTCTACCTCTGAGAAGCAAAGGGTGCAAACTGGCTGTCCTTTCTGAGGAACCTCTCCCATGCCCCATCCTCCCTACCCTGGTTGCCTTCATTGATCTGCTGCATGGTCCAACAAGCAAACACAGATATCCTGTCAGTTCCCCAAAGCATACTGGCTGCATGGAGCTACACTGGAAGAGATGCCCAAGGAACCTTGTCAGAATCTGCTTCCATAGAGCAACCACCCAAGTTTCTTTGGGGGGTCTTAGTTTTGCTTTGCTGTGCTGAGGATCACATTTAGTCCTGCTCATGTTAGGCAAATGTTCTCCCACAGAGCCACGTCCTTAGTCCCGATATGGGGCTAATTTGAACTAAGGAACTGGTTCCAACTGAGACCTTGCTCTGTATACTGAAGGCCTACAGCAAGGATACAGAGGTAGCTGGGAAGTCTGTTTAATGGGTAAAGGCATTGAGAATGGGCAGGGAAGGACCACCACGGCTAACCAAATTGTAATGTGTGGAGATGTCTCTCTGACATCTTCTCTTGCAGAGAGTGCAGTTCCTCTTAGGCTGTCCCTTCCCTGGCCTGCCTGGCTGGTAGCCCAAGAGGCTTTGGACCTGCTGCTATCAGGACCCCTGGAAAGGGAGAGTGCAGTAAAGAGAGGCCCCTCCCCCCACGGGGTGCGTTGGTGGGCAAACTGCTGCTCCTTCTTGGCCTTCTTTCCCACTCCAGTATCTTCTTAGCCCAGTGTCCTTGGGGCAGCCCAAACCTCCTCACATATTCCAACTGGCTCCTTCTGGCTGCCCCAACTCACAAGTACTGCTTTCGAATAAAGGAACTTGGAACCATAGAAACTGGGTCAGGCCCAGCAGACAAATCGGCCAGGCCAGGCCAGGCCAGTGAAAACAGTTGGTAGGTCCTTGGGAGCCAGAGGGCCCTCTGCCTCCTGTCATCCTATCCTGACACGGTGGCTCACTCAAGTGGGACCTTATGACCACGAAGGCACCCTCCAAGGTCCCGGGGTGGGGTGGGCAGGCTCAAGTACATCATCAGCACCAGACATGCGGCCTCCACCCCACAGTCCGGTCTGCGCAGAATCCATCCTCCAGCTCATCTCCCTTTGTCTCCAGTTCTGCATTCCCATTTCTCTCGTTGGCTTCAGAGAGCATCTTGTGATTCCAGAATCCCAGCCAAACAATTTCCTCGTGATGGGGAAACCGCACTCCTTTCCCGGGCTCCCCCTCCTCTTCCCTCCTGGGCTCTTCCACTGGCTCCAGCTGTGCTTTGCAGAATTCCCTCTGGATAACATCTGTAATTACCTCCAGATGTGGACCACAAAAACACAAAGGGGCCATTAGCTCATCTTTTACTTTTTTTTTTTTTGGTCACATGAACGGGCTTGATTCCCCCTAGATGCCCCTGACTTCCCCAGGGCCACCTCAGCTCCAAATCTTTTTGGTGAAGGTGGCGGTCGGTGGAGGCTGTTCCTAACTTCACTGAGACACACGGGGCCCTGGCAAACAGCTGTTGGCAGCAGAGGCACAGGTGATCAGGCACAGGGTCAGGGTTGTTGGCTGGCAGGAAGGTAGGGTACCCCATCTGCCAAAGTAACCATACCAAGGACCCTGCAGAGCAGCTGGATGGAAGAGGGCATGGGTGGAGCCAGGCTCTGGAAGGCAGGCTGTGGAGGACCTGGGCGGGAGCCCAGGGAAGACTGGGCTGAGGCAGGAAGGGAAGGCGGGAGAAGGGGGCTGCTCTCCTTCAGCTGAGCTGACTCAGCAGCTGGGCTGACCCCTCCCTTCAGGCTGGTTTTGGAGGAAGGGAGGGTCAACAGCCTAGGAACCCTGTCTAGGGCAGCAGTTTCTATGGAAAATGGAAACAAAGCCTTGTTATTTAACCCTTCCAACCTGAGGGTCCTGGATCTTCTGGGACAATGGAAGAACTCTGTTGTGCCAGGGAGAGGACACTCCTTGGAGCGCAGACCATGAAGAAAACTTTTTCTTTTTCGTCTCTAGACTCCTGATCCAACAGCAGGGTCTCAGGACTATAAGAACCACCACCTCTCTGCCCCCTACCGCACCCCTTACTGTGTAGCCCCAGCTAGTTTAGATCTTATTCATGTAGACCAGGCTAGCCTTGACCTCCTGCCTCCATAGAGTAAAGATGCCACCATGCCCAGCTTTAGCAGGACCTCCCTAGGAAGGGTCTCCTTAGGTCCTGGGGCCTGTCATTGAACTTCAGACTAATGTGACCATGGGAATACCCTTGCTGAAGGGACAGATTTATGCGGAAACTCAAATGTGGCGAGATCACACGGCAGAATAATGCAATTTAGGAAGATTTTCCAAATGGCCTCAGCTTGACCACTTCCTCTTATTCTGGCAGCCTTGATTCTCAAAGGTAGCCTTTTAAGGCTTTTGGGGGGAGAAATATGGGTTCTTCCAGTCACTCCTCTAACCTCCAGTGGGGTATGACTTGTTCCCCAACTGCAACTCTTAAGTTCTATCAATCTAAGAATAAATATTTATGACAAATACTAAAACCTGCATCATGGGAAATGCTGTTCTTAGTGTCTGCCCTCCCTAGCCCTGCTTGGCCACATCGCATCGTATCCACCCCTACACCCAGCTCGAGTCACACAAAGAATGTGAAACACAGTTTATTCTTCTTGGAAAGGTTGAACAAGGTCAAAAAATGTCCTTAGAGAGCACTGACCCAGCCCCGCCCTGCAGGTTTCTGGGGTCAGTCGCCTCAGCCCCCCTCCACCCCCCACCCCTCCCCATGCCCCTTGTTAACAAAAAGGAACGATTTGAATGGCATTCATATATAATAATTATAATAAAAATATACATTAAACAAAACAAAAAAAAAACCCAAACAAGACAGAAATTTAGCTGGGCTTCCAGCACCGTTCACCCCTATCCCCAACCCCCACCCAGACATTTCTCTCCTCTCCTCGCCTCTCCCTCCACAGGGTCTCACTCTCCCAAGTCCCCAGTACCATGACCGCCTTCAGTGGCTGAAGGAGACTTCAAATGGGTCAACTGGGCGGGGAAGAGGAAGGGCAGGACATAGGTAAAATGGGCTGAGGGGTGCCTGCATCAGGAAAGGGAGGCCACCCTAACCAACAGCACCCAGACACCTGCCTCACTAGGGCAGTGAGGAAGTCTAAGCAAGCCCAGGCTGCTGACAGCCTTCTCTGGTCTCCATTGAGTCCCTGTATGCATGTTCTTCTCACTCCTGTATCAATTCCTACCCTTGCCTTCTACACTGTGAGCAAGGGGACAGAAAGTGGCCAGTGTGGCTTCCCTTAAGGCCCTTTCTGAGACATCCAATAAGATGTGCCCACTCCTGGGGACTAGTGTCCCGTGTGTGCACTGCAGTCTGTGCAGACTCCCAGGCATACACTGCCACCACTACCCTTCGTGTCCTGCCCTCTCTGACTGCTCTCTTTGGGTCCCAGCCCCAGTGACTTGCATTTGAACAAGGTCTTTGTCTGCTTTGAGCTGTGAGGCTCATCCTTCAGGTCCTGCTGTCTCCCCTTGACCTCACTCCACCCGGGACCTTTCCCCCTGGTTTCAGCTCTTCCAGCCTTGAACTTGACATTCAAGGCTAACATTCAGGGGTCAGGGGTCGGGTTTGCCAAGGGTTTCCTCAAACCCATTTAGTCCTTAATGGCTCAGGCTCCTTTGGAAGTTCTCCAGACTGGGTTGGATAGAGGCAGATCTTTGTGGAGAGGAACTTGGCTGTCCAAGCCACCAGACTCTCTGTGAGCTTTTCTTTCTTTCTTTCTTTCTTTCTTTCTTTCTTTCTTTCTTTCTTTCTTTCTTTCTTTCTTTCTTTCTTTCTTTCTTTCTTTCTTTCTTTCTTTCTTTCTTTCTCTTTCTTATCAAAGTCTTTAGGGTAAACTGAACAATCTTTCCACCTCCAAACGTACACTCTTAAGATTCCTTTTAGTCAGAGTGGCGGGAGGCAGCCAACTAGGTACACTTGGTACATATAGGGCTCATATGCCCAGAGCCTCCTGAGGTCAGAGTTCAGAGATTTAAGGTATGTAGTTAGGGGGATGGAAAAGAAGCAGATGGCCCCATTTGGCCGTTGCCTATAAGGTCAGAGGGTCTTGCCTTCAAGTGCAGAGCCTTGACAACATTCAACTAGGGCTGAACACACACCGAGCTGTGAGATTCCCTTGAGGGCCAGAGGCCAACCGTCTTCTGCTCAGCCCTCAAGGGACCCACTTATGGATGAAGCAATGCTGGGGTGAGGGTGGGAGAGGCCAATTAGGGACTGAGAAGGGAGGCTGGAGGGAGGGAGCCCAGGACGGGTGAGAGCAGCCCACCTGCTACCACCTGTAGCCACTGGCCTTCAGAGGCAAAGTCCTTGTGGTAGAAGCGGGTGGGCCAGTGGTGGGGGTCAGACCTTGTCCAGCAGCGAACGCTGGCAGTAAAGCAGTCGCTTGGGCGTCCCATGGCGTCTGAAGAAGAAGACAGCGAGGCCCACTGCCAGTACCAGGAGCAGCAGTAGTACCGGCAGGACCACGGCGGCCGCACTCACAGCTCCACTGCCCTCCTCATCCACCTCAATGATGATCACCTCCGTCTCCTCCTCAGTCCCCTCATCGGGCCGGCCCCCCGAAGGGCAGCCCATCCAGTCCCGCAGAGCTGACTTGGGATACCCTGGCTCTACCTTCAGCTTCTGGTTGTTGAACTTCCAGTATTTGTTTCCCTTGTAGAAGTATGTGAAGACTGAAGGGCCCCAAGAAGACGGATGAAGAGGACAAGAACCAAGACGGGGTGAAGAGGTCGGGGGACAGAGTCCATAAAGGCCCCCGAAGAGAGAAGAAAGCACAGTTAGTGTGAGGCCAGCTAAGCTTACCACTCAGCCCAGTACCAGCTTGGCAGAGTGGAAAGACTGAGGGTACTACACATGAAAACACTTGGCTCTTTCCTGGCAAGCCCCCAGCCCCCACTGCTACACCATCAATGCTTTCCACAAGACCTGCCTTTCTGCTTTTCCTTGGCTCCCCAAGCTTGCCCTTCTCTATAGTTTCCTTTGCTTCACTCACCTTCATCACTGCCCATGAATGACCCCCTGGGAGATTCAGGGATTCCTTCCCAGACTTTGATGTTTTTAGGGTACTCGCTGTCCACTGCCCTGAATTCTTCATTGAACCGGTAGTACCTGGGGGAGGGGAAGGAAAGGGGAGTGGTTGGATACTGGGCGTGCCCCCAGAGGTGAGCAGACCCAGGACAAAGGGTAGCTAGGGTCATGGTTGGGGACAGGGATTTTGAGTAATGAGGGCCTGCAGTGGAAAGAGGCGGAAGGAGGAGGTGGAAGGGAAGGTCCAGGCTGTAAGGAGCCACTAGCAGCCCCTTAATGATAGTGCTTGGTGGCCGGGTGGAGGCCCAGTACTAGGTGCAGGAGGCATCAAATGACCAGGTTTGAAATGGTGACCGGGTCACATCCCACTCTCGCAGCACTAAGAAAAACTGTCTGTTGCTAGGCAACAGTAAAGGATTAGCAAGTTCCTTTTCCAGGGCAACAACCTTGTCGGGGTGAGGCTTTCTTCAGAATTTAGGGATCGGGCTATTTGGGGTGGCAGTGGCAGTAGTTTCTGAGTGGAGAGGCTTAGGGTTAAGGAGCTGAAGTCTTACTTATTGCCCCGGAAGAAGTAGGTCTTCCCATTGGGCATCCAGAAGAGAGCTGCATCGATCTTGTCCGTGGGCAGCCCTCGGCCCAGCTCCTTAATGTGCTTGGGGTACCCGGGTTCCAGGGAGGCTTCGTCAAACACCCAGTGCTTATCTCCTGGGATACGAGAGAAGGGAAGAATCTGGGTCCATCCTGACGGTGGGTGAGGTCTTCGGGAGTGAAGTGGAACCAGTCATCCGGGAAGACCCTTCCAACCAAGTTCCTAGGACTAGGAAATGCCTGGTTACCTTTGAAGAAGACAAATTTGCCATCCTTCCTCTCGTAGGCAGTATTGATGGATGCAGGCAGGCCCCTCCAGAATTGGCCAATGGGCATTGGGTATCCATCCATCACTTGGTTATTCCTCACCCGCCAGAACCATCGCTCCTAGAAACCAGTAAAGATGAGGGAGAACACATTATGCCTTATACCTTCGTCTTCCTCAGTCCCCAAAGCTCCCCCGCTGCCCTTGGTTCTATGGCTTTAGTTTTCAGTCCATTATTATTTCCATCCATTTTCCTCACTGTGAGTCCTTCTGTCCCCTCCAACAATCCCACTTCTCTTCCTCTCACCTTGAAGACAAACATCTCTCCTCGGAGCATGGCCACGGTGTCAAAGTTCCCGTCACAGATGTTGGGCCCATAGGCGGGGTTTTTGGGCTTATCTGGGACAGAGGGCCGAGAGGTAGTTCTGGGTTGAGGGGGCATCTTTGTGGGTGACCCTGACTTGCTTCCTGAGGAAGAGAACAATAGGGGGTGCTTTAGACTTTGGAGCAAAGAGGGCGGAAGGACAGACAGATAAGCAGACAACACCCCTGGAAGGTGTGACGAGGGTGGCAGTGCCGCAGAGATGGCTCAGTGGTTAAAGCATCTACCGCTCTTGCAGAGGGTGGGAGTTTGGTTCCCAGAGCCGACAACCAGTGGCTCACAACCATCTATAACCCGAGTTCTAGGAAGTCAGATGCCTCTGGTCTCTGTGGACACACAGACACACCCTAATAAGAACAAATATTTTAAAAAAAAAAGTCAGTGTAAACAGGCTTTAGAGAAGGATGAAGTAGTCGGCGTGGGTGTGTCCAACAGGTGTGCTTAAAAAGTGGGAGCTGAGGGGCTGGAGATAAGACTCCGTGATTAGGAGCACCTGCAGATCCTAAAGAGGACCCAAGTTTGGTCCCCAGCACTCACATGGCAGTGCCAAGAGATCCAGTGTCCTCTTTGGGACTCCACAGGTACACATGATGCATATACATACATAGAGACAATACACTTAAATATGTAAAACAAAAAGTGCTTTTAAAAAGTGGTAGCTAAACCGGGCGTGGTGGCGCATGCCTTTAATCCCAGCACTCGGGAGGCAGAGGCAGGCGGATTTCTGAGTTCGAGGCCAGCCTGGTGAGTTCCAGGACAGCCAGGATTACACAGAGAAACCCTGTCTCGGAAAAAAAAAAAAAAAAAAAAAAAGTGGTAGCTAATAGAGGCAATGAAAAGTGGTGTGTGTGTGTGTGTGTGTGTGTGTGTGTGTGTGTGTGTGTGTGTGTGTAGAGACTTCACACATGATGGAGGGAAAATGCAGACAAGAGGCCAAGAGAGGACAAGTATAGAGATGGAGGAGCAGGAATGGGGATGGGTAACTCGCCATAAAGTTGCTGGATGCCACGGCGATCGTCATCAGGCAACACGAAGTTCTCTGTGTCCATCCACTGGTAAAAGGGGGCCATGATGGCGGAGGGATCATTGGAATGTTCCAGGCCTAGGGCATGCCCCAACTCATGCACAGCCACCAAGAAGATGTCATTCCCTGGAGGGATGGAGATGGTGAAAACTTGGTTAAGCTCCCTGCCTCTCTACCAGAGACTCCAGTTTCACAGAGAAGCTTGCTGGTCGTGTTTTCCACCTCAAGGGATAAAGTCCTGAGGGTCAGCTTCCTATTTGGTTCAGGAAGCCCAAGGCAGTCACTACCCTCCTCTGGGGGAAGTGGGGTACCTGGGTCCAGATCCCAATCCCAAGAAAACCTACACTGTAGAACTCAGTTTCTCCCAGAAGCTAGGCACCATGTTTGCCTGGAAAAGTGGGCGAGAAGCGAGAGCCCTTGCCAGTCTGTGATTGGTAAGTCAGTCAAGCTGTAATGGCAGACCAAATATACAGAAACAAACAGCTTAAAATAAGACTCCTGCACGCTCTCACTAGGTTCTACAGCTAATAACTTAGCTGTTGCTTGTTCTTTTGTTTTGAGATAGAGTCTTGTTATACAATCTAGGCAGGCCTCAAACTCACAATCCTCCTGCCTCAACACTTAGATTTTTTTTTTTAATTTTATTGATTTATGAGACAGGGTCTCACTCTGTAGCCCAGGCTGGCCTAGAATTTACTACGTAGAGCAGGCTGGCCACTACACCCTGCTAGCTTAGACTCTGGAAGAAGAACCCTCTAGATACAAGTGACTGCACAGGGTAGAACCCGGGGTTCCCTTACTCACCATTTAGATCCTCATTTTGGACAGTCCAGGGCTCGGCAGAATCAAAGTGGGTATCCCCTCCAATATTGGGGCCTGGGAAGTAGGCATGAGCCAGGAACCCTCCTTCACCATCAAAGGGTGTACTGTCGCCGTGGAAACCCTCAGCAAACAAGATCATGATGTCAGCCTGCTTCTCATGTCCCTCCCGGATGTAGGCATAGGGCACTTCTCGGAAGCGCAGTGGCGTGGCACTCTCCCATACTCGGAAGGCCTTCCGAATGGCCTCGAATGTGGCATACTCGCCCACCTTAGGGGTGTAATTCTGAATGCTACATCCAGACGTGAGGGTAGAGAAGGGAAACATTAGGATAAAGGAGGCAAAGTTCCCTCTCCTAGCTCTGACAGAAGTGCCTGCCCACCTTGCCAGACCTGGTTCCCTGCTATTGCATATAAGTATCTCAGCCCAGGGGACAAAAGGCTTAGGGGATCTTCAGGCTTGGGGTGTTGCCACGAGAGTGTATGCTCTTCAAAATGGCTGTACTTCTCTGCAAGATTAGAGCTATTTTCCTAGGAATTAGAGCCACTCTCTAGGAATGGACAGTAGCCCAGGCCACCTTTGACTCAATACAACTAACGGGGAGGGATGCTGCATGTGAAAAACATCTCTAGGCTGGGGGACTCACCAGAAAGTGATCTCATTATGCTGCCACTTGAGGCCCTGAATGGCATAGCGCTTCCTCCGAACATTGGCCTTGATCTCAGTCCCAAACTTATCCGGAACACCACAGCGAGGGCGCCTCATGGCCCTGGGGTGGAAACAACGGGGTCAGTGTAGTATATAAAACAAAACCATCTTCAAAGGGACAGAGTGTAGTGCTGTAGTTGACCCAGGGTCTTGGCCTCTGGTCCCAGGTCAGTGATGGGTGAGGCTTTGTGTGTGCCAGTGTAGGGGAAGGTCAGGTCCTGAGGTGGACGGGAGAGGACACTGAGGCAAGTACAAGTGGAAGCATGTTTGGTATTCAGCACGGTCAGTGGAGGCCAGGAACTTACATCATGGTTGCCAAATCAGCCTTGCCTGTCACTTGTAAACCATAGAACTTTTGCATGGCGGCAATGGCAGCTGAGAGTGACTGGGGTGAGCGTTGTGTGTGGGTACGCAGGTCCCCTGGAGGTAGGTAGCCATACTGCTGCAGCCAGGCCTGTAGGGAGAATGGTGTGGCTTAGAGAACTTCCGGCTTGGTCCAGGGGACCCACCTGCCTCTCCACGATGTCTGCCAGATGTCCTTGACGTCAGTCAGTGACTATGACGGCCTCTTAGTCTGACTCAGGCAGGAACTCTCAGGCTAACTGTTGACTTGAGCTTAGCCTAGACCCCGGGATGGCTTGTTCTCAGGGGTGACAGGGTGCAGACAGATGGAAGGCTGGGAAACCATTGCTCCCGACTGAGCTATGGTGCTCTTGGACATAAGAGCATCAGAAAGTTGAGAGGAGTTTTTAGCATACTTTTAGATTGTCTGTACATGTATGTGGAGGCCAGAGGTCAATCTCTGGTGCATTCCTTGGGAGCTATGACTCACCTATTAGGCCAGGCTGGATGGCCAGCAAGCCTCAGGGCTTGTTCTGCCTCTGCCTCTCTAGCACTGACATTACAAGTGTGTCACCACCACCTCTTTTATACACACACACACACACACACACGCTAGGGGTCAAATCCAGGCCCTCATTCTTGCAAAGTGAGCATTTTGCCACACCTTAAAATGCCTCCTTAGAGCTGGCATTCTCTCTAGCACTTTTCTTTTCTGTGTCAGCTTTTGAAAATATGGCATGTCCCATGTCTTCCCCCCCCCCCCCCCCCAGAGCTGAGGACCGAACCCAGGGCCTTGGGCTTGTTAGGCAAGCACTCTGCCACTGAGCTAAATTCCCAACCCCGGCATGTTCCATTTGAAAACAGGTTATGCCCATGGTAGGCAGAATGGTACAGTGGGGGTGAGGGAGCCTGAACAGGGTGAAGGAGTTTCCGGGACGGAAAGTACCACACTTCTAGGACCCTCACAGCAGAAATATTTTTAAGGAGGGCAGAAAATGAGTCAGGGGTAATGATGATGATGATAGGGAAGCTGTGCTCTTTAGGGTGGTAGCGAATCAACCATAATCCTAAGTAAATACTCTATGACTTAGGAATCTAGGCTTGGAGAGCCAAGCAAGCCATGTTATGTATAGACAATGAGGATGCCTGGATTCTTGTTGGGAGACACGATCCTGATAGCTCTGGTCCTATTTCAGTTTTACCCTTCTTAAGGAGTCCACAAGGGATTTCACACTGTCTAGAATGAGCATTCGGAAGGGAAATGGTAAAAGCTGCCTTGGAGCCCTCATCGCCTGCCTGCCCATGATCATTAGGATGGATCTATGGATCCATATGATGCTCTTCTCCTTCAGACTTAGGCACCCGTGGTGGAGCAGCGCTCTTGTGTGGGGTCTGGGGGTGATTCAGGAGCAGCTGACTTAGGACCTGAGCCCAAAAGGGCAGGAATTGCAACACAGTTCCAGGAAGTGATTCCCTTATGCTGACAAGAGTTAGGGCTCGAGTTGTAAACAACCCAGCCTTTCCCCAGCCAATGAGGTTGGCCAAACAAGCCTAGCATCACCTGTATCTCTGAGCCCTCCTCCGGGGTACAGGATTTTAACCTCTTGTGTGTCAGAGAGGCCTAGCGGGGTGTGTAACTCCAGAGTTGTTCCCACCGATCTGAAGGCTTGCCCTGACCTGTGCTGTGGCCTGTGCCAAGTATGCAGGAAACTCCCTTTGCTCCCAGCCTCACCTGTAGGCTCTGACCCCGGCTGGGCTATCAGCTGCTTCGGGCTTGGGGATAGGGGAGAGTGGGAGTGGCCGGCTTCCCCCCACCCAAGCTGAAACTCAGGAGTGAAACCAGGTCCACAACCCTCAGCAGATGAGGAACCGCTCTTAGAATATTCCGGAGAAGGGAGGCTGGCGGGAGAGACAGGAGTTCCGGATAAATCCCTGTCCTATGAGCCTTTCGAGATGCAGGCAAGTCTAAATAAGCACACTCATAAACCCGGCCCCAGTACCCCGTGGAGCAAAATGGATGCTTTGTCAGGAAAAGGACTCCCCGGAAGAGTATCACAAAGCCAGGAAAGAAACTGTCCCCATCATTTTCTTCCTCTCCCGGACTGGGCAAGTTTCTTTCTCCATCTCTGAGCCAGGCAAAACCACAGACTATGAAACTGGAACCACAGGAGAGGACTCTGGTGTCTGCGGCTGAGTGGGGGAAGGGACAAGCACCAGACACACCAACTGGGAGGAGAGGGCTGTCCTGGAGCTGTGGAGGCTCGGTGAAAGGGATCTAGCTGCCTCAGAACCCCTCTCCCTTCAGCTTGGCCGGAAGACAGAGCAACTCTGGTGGGTGGCAGGACCCGGTTGGCTGGCATTGTCTTGATCAATAACCGCAGGGTATTCCCTATGAGAAAGTCAAGGAACATCTCCCACTTTCGGAGGCTGAGAGGGTGGGGGCTCTCCAGCTCAACATCAAGTCTTGGATCCTGGCCTCTGGATCGGTCCCGCCCTACTTCCCACCCTACTGTGTGCCAGAAGCAAATGGTGGTTCTGGCTCTGGGAGGACCATGACCCACTTAGAGCAGAGCCAGGGCTGCCGCGCCTCCCCTAGGGCACCTACTGGAGGCTGGGGAGGGAAAAAAAGACGTTGGCAGTGGGCAGTTTTCCAGAGGCTCCTTTTGTTAGGCACTCTCTGGGGCTAAGATGGTAGCTTTAGGCCTGGGAAAGGAGCCTGCCTCCTCTCTCTGACAATTGGGTTTGGTTTCCAGTCTCAGGGAGGATTTTACTCTTTCCAGTTTCCATGCACAACTGTGGCCCGACTCCTAGGGCTACACTTGGCCTTTCAGCTCCAGGTCTCTTCAGTGATACAGGCAGCATGTGCCCAGGAGAGGTTCATTCTGAGGGTGCGCCCCGGCCTGGGCCCAGAGAAGAGGGAGTCAAATCCAGACCGTATCCTTCATTTGGGCCCTTCCCAGCCCTTCCCTACCACACCCAGGTCCTCACCAGGCTGAGTGGGTTGGGATGGCCCAAAATAAGAAGCTGATTAAATCCGTCTCCCACCTTCACCCCAAAATAAGAGAGGGAGGGAAAACTTCCTCGGACTACTCCCATGCCGCTTCCTTCAGGACCGGGGTGGGCTATGGTCACGGAAGAGTTAGGGATGGGGGTGGGGGCGCCAGAGTCAGTTGGGACACTCAGGGGAGACCCAGGCCAACCCTCAACTAACTCACCGAGCGAGCGACTCCCCCTAGTCTCCCCGCGATCAATGCAGAAAAATAATTATCAACAACAAAAAGGCCCCCCAAGGCGCCGGTAGGGGTGTGGAGGACGAGGGAGGAGGTGGCCAGGCTGAGCCCCGCTGCTCACAAGAAGAGCTTTGTGTGCGCGGAAGTTCGGCCCGCCGCGATCCTCGACGCCCGGGCCAGCGGCCCGCACCGAGGGCGGTCCAGGGGAGGCGGGTACAGCTTGGGCGCCCCCGACGCCCCCACTTGGTACGGATGCGTCCGTGCAGGGCCTCGGGCACCTGAGCGCTGCCAAACTGAAGGAACAACTCGCGTGTGACACCGGCCCGGACGGCGCGGAGTCCAGTGTCTCTGAGGCTCCCGCCTTGTGCCACAGTGCGCGCAGAGCTTGGAAAAGCGAGGCCCGGGCCCCGCTGCAGAGTTCTTCCAGGGAAGGGAGGAATGGGAAAGAGTCGGTGGCGGCGGAAGGGGGGTTGTTGGAGGCAGGCAAAAGTTGGATCAACTTGCAAGTTTGCAGATGAGGGGAGAAAAAGAAAGGCTGGCGCAGCAGAGCCCCCCCAGAGCCCATCTCTCAGCGGGGGCTGTCCCCTTGGAGACCCCCGGGCTCGCCTACCCGGCGGGCGAAACTCCGGGAAGGGCCGGAGGAGCTCACTTACTTCGGGGCTGAAGTTGCTGCCTTGGGCCCAGCCGAGGGAGGCGAGCGCCGTGCCAAGCGTGAGCAGGGGGAGCAGGAGGCTGCGGGAGGGTCGAGGGGCGGGAGACATGGTCCCCGGCGTCGGGGCGCCGGGCGGTGCGGGCTCCGCGGCGGGGCCCACGCCCTGGGGTCGCGCCGCCTCTCTTGGGGCGCCTTTGTCTTCTAAAGGAACGGAATGTGGATTCCTAGAGCGCGGTCGGCTTGGAGGTGAGGGAATTGCTCCTGGAAATGTCTGTTTGCTCTTCTCTTTTCCGTTTTTTGATCTTTCTTCTGCTTAGTCGGCGAACTGAGTTGGAAGCCCTCTCTGCTCTCCTTTGGTCCCTCCCTTCTCCCACAGCCTCTCCTCCGCCCCCGCCCCAATGCCCTCCTTTTTCGGTGGGGACGTGGTGTTTCAGCTCGAATCCAATTACAGCAGGAGAGAAGGGGAAAAAAAAGTTTGTCTTTTCTGTGGTGCAGGCTGCCATCTGCAGGGGTTGAGGCCGCAGCCGGCAACTAACTAGGAGCCTGGGTGTCCCAGGGGACGGGATGCGGAAGACTTTCTCTTCCTAAGCATTTTTTGGGTGGCCTGATTCCCGTAGTATTCAGCATGTCTCACTTGAGAGTGTTTAAGTATTGGGAAGCCCGATGGCTAGGAATGGTGGAGACATGAAGTCTAACTTGCGAGTGAGGAAGGTTGGGAGAAGGGACATTTACTAACAAGAGGGTTGTATGCTGAGACCTGTGGACAGCCTCCTTCTCCTCCTCTTGCCCCAAAGTTAAGACTGTAACAAAAGCCACATGCCCAACAGCCACCGCAATTACTTTGAATTGGGGGACCGACCCCTTTATTAATGGCTTTTACAATCTGGCTGTTCTATTAAGTGTGAACTGCCTGGGTAGGAAAGGGCTTCAAGGTCACAGGATCGGGGGAAGCCCGATGGATAGAAGTGGTGAAATTTGTTGGAAGAGGAAGGAATGGGAGGTAGGGTTTTGGAGTTTCCTTTAGTCTTTACAGTGGAGACAGTTCCTTCGAGCGCGCAGCTTCCGTGATGGCTGGGCAGGGAGAACAAAAGGAGAGGCAGACAGGGGAGAGGGAGGCCAGGCTGCGCTGGCTCTCCGAGAGGGAGACAGATAAGAGGTTGACAACTAGATATGGAAACACACCAGCAGTGGGACAGAGGCAGGAAAAGTGTGGGAGACAGAAAACTCGACCATCAGCGAAATGTAAGATCCAAGAATTGCATTTGGTCAGCGAGAGGAAGGCAGTGGGGAGAGGGAAGGAAAGCAAGCAAGGGAAGCGGTAAGGGAAGGGGGCAGGAATAAAGCCAGGTAGGAAGCTGCAGAGATCCACAGCTGCCAGCTTTGTGGTGGATGATGGGAGCCAAACACGGAGCACTGGAACGGGAACAAAGGTCCTTGCCTCCAGAATCCAAGGGAGGCTCACGATCAATACAATGAATGGTTGCTAGGTCATGGGCAGCGACCTTGTGTGTGGGGGTGGGGAAGCAAGGACCCTCTTTAACCTCTGGAACTTAAGTCTGATTATTACTCCTTCAGCAGAAGACCCCGAGTTTAATCCTTCCTATATCTGCCTTACAGTGTGAGTGTCTCCTGGACCATGTACCCAGATACTAGCTGCTTGTTAAGAAAGGGACTTCTAACAGGTATGGTGGCACATGGCTTTAAATCCAGACAGAGGTGGGAGGATCTTTGTGATTGCCAGACAACTTGGTCTACCTGGCCAGTTTCAGGACAGCCAGTGCTACCGTGAGACCATGTCTTAAAAAGGAAAAAGATCCTCAGGTGGAAAGACCTTTTCAAGAAAACATTAAATGCCAACTGTATGCATCTGAGCTGTGCATGGTCTCTTAGTGACAAGAGTATGAGGGTGAACCAGGGAAACTGCTGCTGCCCCTTTCTTCTCTCACAAAGCAGTTGCTTGTGGTTGATTAAAAATCCCAAGCAGGCCAAGTGATAGGTGGTGGTGTGCTTAGCTTTTGTTAAGGCTCTGGGCACGTTCTTCAGCACTAGGGGCAAAATGATCCCAGAGCAAGATCTGGCTGAACTGGAATGGGGAGGACTAAGGGCACTGGGCCAAGCCTGGCAGGCAGTGATTTTAAGGTCTTTTGCTATCAATACAAGTGGTGGGGAAAATGACTTGATAAAGCATTCAGACTATAGAAAAGAAAGCCAGAGAGAGTCTGGGAAAGTGGGGCAGGAGCTGCTTTTTATTGATTCGGAAGTGGGCTTCTCAGTAAAGTCCCTTTAGGTTTGAGATCATGTTCCTTCTTCCTTTCTTCCTGCAATTTCTGCTGCCTGAGCTTCCATGCCTGTATTCCAGCATCCATTTCCTGTGTCAGCAGTACAACTCGTCTCTGAAACAGACAGGAAGAGAGTAGGTGACATCTGGGGCTCAGGCATATGTACCACTGAGCAGGTCTCCCCCTCCCCCCCCAAAGCCAAGTGTTCAGCTGGATACTGATGCATCACGCTGACGGTGTGAAGCTGAGGAAGGTCAGCTGTTGGTTTCTGCAGAGTGCCCCGCTCCAGTCTTCCCTTCTCAGTCGTAGTAAAACATCAGCTTGGCCAGGTAGGGGGATACATCCTTTGATCCTAGTACTTGGGAGGTGAAGGCAGGCCCATCTCTTGTGAGTTTGAGGCTGGCCTGGTCTACATGCCTCATCGAAAGAAAGAAAAGGGACTGGAGAGATGGCTCAGAGGTTAAGAGCACTGATTGCTCTTCCAGAGGTCCTGAGTTCAAATCCCAGCAACCACACGGTGGCTCACAACCATCTGTAATGGGGTCTGATGCCCTCTTCTGGTGTGTGTCTGAAGACAGCTACATTGTACTCATATAAATAAAAATAAATAAATCTTTAAAAAGATAAGTTAGTTGGGTGTAAGGACTGGAGAAATGGCTGCTGCTGGTGTGCCTGCCTAGCAGGCAGGAAGCCCTGGATTTTATCCCATGCACTGCCAAACAGTAGCTCAAGTACAACACAACTTAAAACAGATTCTAATTTATGGGGCTGTAGAGATGGCTCTCTGCTCTTGCAAGGGACAAGGGTTCAACTCCCAGTAGCCACCCCAGAGCTCACAACCATCTGTAATTCCAGTTCCAGAGGATCTGACACCCTCCTCTGACCACTACAGGTACCACGAACACATATGATGAACATACATTGATACAGGCAAAACACATGTATATAAAGTAAAAATCAATCTTAAAGAAAATGAAGATAAATGATGATTTAAATTTTCCTCCTCCAGTCATAAACACAGCCTTTGGCAGAGTCCCAGCTACTCACTGCAAGCTTCTCCCTTTGAGCTTTTCTTCGAAGTTGGCCTTTCATTGGGGGTGCAGGGCGGCCATCTACAGACAAAAGTAAACAAAAGGCATAGTGTTAAATGTGGTCTGGGGATCCTGTCCAAACACTGGTGTGATAGGGATTGGAGAAGAGTAAGCCCCTAGCTCCACTTTTCCAGGTCACCCTGACTATGGTTGGTTGGGTGGATGCTGGCGTGCGTGAGGCTGTAGGTTCAGGGCCCAGTTCTGCTCATCAAAAACAATACTGAGGAGGATCCCAGTTCACAACCACAACTAAAACTCACCTAGCCTCAGAGGTGAGGTCCAACAGAATCACGAAATGACTTCATAGGCACGCTCTTCCTATCATTTAACCCTGTCATTAGCATGGACCTAGGGCCGTCTGCCAAGCTGAACTCACTTTTCTCTTCAGAAACCCTTCACTCAATGTGTCTCTTTGCTAAACTTCATCTCATTGTATAATGAAATATAGGGTTTTTTTTCTCCCTCACTCTTGATTTTTGAGGCAAGGTTTCACTATGTAGCCAAGGCTATCCCCTAGCTCTCAGTGCTTCTGCCTCGTGAGTGCCGATTGCAGGCATGCGTCACTACTCTCTTTTAATTTTGCTTTTTTTAAAGTTTTATTTTTATGTGCTTGGGTGTTGTGTTTGTATGTATGTCTGTGCACCATGTGGGTGCCTGGTAAAGGTGGAAGTGAAAAGATGACATTGGATCCCCTGGAACTGGAGTTACAAGCAATTGTGAGTCACCCTGTGGGTGTTGGGAATCGAACCCATGTCCTCCGGAAGAACAGGCACCGCATTTTAAAGGCATCCTTCAGTCCATAAGTTTTTTTTTTTTTTTTTTTTTTAAAGAGAAAAAGACTTCTCTGTACTGAGTCTGCCATTTCAGACTTGTAGGGATCTTCGGTGTTCTTTTCAGCAGCTTTTCAAAGAATTCCTTGTACATTTGCAAACGAATTGTCAAAATACACTCACCACACATGTGAGAGTTTTATCCTTCTGAGAGGATAAAAGTCATACATACTTCCAAGCCCAGAACAGCCCACGTTAGTATTTCCTTATACCTTCAGGATACGATCCTGACAGCTAACTTTCCTTAGCCAATTACTATTTCTTGATTGATACACAGGGTCTCATTCTGTAGTTCAGGATAATCAAGGATTCCTTACATAGCACTAACCTCACAGCAATCCCTCTGCCTCAGCTCTCCAAACCTAAAACCTCAGGGGTGAACTAACACCCGGCTACACAGTCAGGCAAAGGTAGAGCTGCAGTCCTCCAACTCAAGTAAAAGGTTCACTATTTTCCCAGACACGCCCCCAACCCTTACCCCGGTGGTCTCGGAGGAAAAAAAACAAAAACAAAAAACCCTTGACATCAAGGCTCACCCGCGAAGGACCAGTCAGGGAGCTCCGTGAGGGGCCCATAGCCGGAAGGGTTGGCAGCCAGCCCTTGCCTGGGTGGGGGAGACAGTGTGGGTGAGGACGCGGCGGGATACTAGGTCCCGCCGCGCCCCCGCCCGGCACGGCACTCACTGGAGTCGCCACTGGCCACCGGCCCGCGCCACTACGCTGCAGTGCAATCTCCGGACACCTAATGGAAGAGCAGGGAGTTAGAGGGCTGGTCGCCCCGCGGCTCCCGTGTCCCCAACCCCACAATCACTCACTGGACAGCCAGGTCCCTAAGGCAGCCATGCCGGAGCAAGGGAACCGGAAGTGGGCGTGGCCCCGGCAGCCACGCGGGACGCTGCCGGGAAAACCGGAAGCCGACATCTTGAATGTGGTTTTCAATCGCCGGTCCCACCATCTTGCGTTATCGTACGGAAGTGGGAGTCAGCTGTGGGCTGAGTGTTCTGAACAGGAGGAACTGCCCCGCGCGTGCATCTTGCACCCTCCGAGGTGGTTGAGATACCTGTGACCGAATCCTTCGCAGCTGTTTCCAAGTCCTTTCCCGGACGTTCTCCAGACTTGGGAAATTTAGGGTAACTCAGAAGTGTCGCATCCAACGAACCTCATTGTGCAGCCTTCTGCTTCATTTTAACGTTTGTTTTCTGATATGATCAAGTGTAGAACGAGTTGGAAAAATTTGGTTCTCATCCAACGGAGTCGAAGAAGTGGTGAATGGGTTAGGAGATTATAGGGGTAGCTAAAAAACAGTCCAGATAAGGCATTTGAGTCTAGGAAGACAAATGATCACAGACATGACTAATAGTGCAGCCCAGTGGTGGGAAGGGAAGTATATGTCATTTGCAAGACTATGTATGGAAGCACGGATCTGAGGACACTGTTAAACATTTTTTTGAGGAAGTTGTACTGGTGCCAGTTATTATTTTTTTTTTTTTTTAAACAAGGTCTCACCATGTAACTATGGTACTCAGTATGTAGCCTAGGTTGGCATCGAACTCATTGAGATACATCTGCCTCTGCTCCCGAATGCAGGGATGTAAGGTGACTCTGATTCTAATTTTAAACCACACATTCTCATGAGTTAGGTATACTTTTTGAGTGGATTAAACCTGGAAACTGAAGTGCTCCCAAACCAAACCTGTTGAATCCAAACATGATGCTACGATGGAGAATTACACACCCGAAGTCATGACGGAATTTTTGTCAAAAAAAATCAGGTGCACTAAGGGCTGGCGATGATGCTGTGGTGGAATACTTGTCTAGCATGCTTAGACTGTGGATTCATCCTTAGCATACTCAAAAATAACATTCAGCATGAAAGAATTTTATGCTTAGAATTCAGGTCCATCCCCAACAAACATATATTCAAATGTTCCCAAATCAGGCATTTCTGTATTAAGGGCCCAAGAGTTGGACAGATTCCCTGGTAGGCAGACAGATAAAAGACCATGACTAGATAATGATGAATTTCCACGATGTCTGGTTTCTTCCTCTCCTCCTAGCCTGAGACAAAAGCCTGGCAGCATAAAACAAAGAATCTTGTGGGCTTTCTCTCCCTCCCAGTAGATCTGCTGATAGACTGACTCCAGGAATTCAAGGCTGGATTGGTACATGTTCCAAGACAGTTGTGGGCCAATCAGCCATCCTTTTTCTCTTTAAATTTACCAACCCTAAATTAGGGGAGGAAAACTTCAGAGACTTAAAAACTCCAGCCTTGGAAAAGGACTAGATTTTCAGTCTTCTGAGTCCCCCTTCTTGGCTTTGCAAAGGCACTTTTCTCTGTGTGTGATGCATGTATATGTTGCTTCACCCTTCAATAAAGCCTTTCTTCAGTTGCTGATTCTGTCTGAGCTGTTTGCGATGTTGGAGATTTCTCCACTGCTACCTGTCACATCTGAGGATTTCCTGCCTATTAATTCTTTAGCTGACAGTAGAAACAAGACCGATCAAGGCCCGTGATGCTAACAATACCAAGCATTTCAAATAAAGGATATTCAACCTATAAGCTAGAGCTTCCTTTCTCCCCAGCACCTCTTTTGAGATAGGCATCTTGCTAAGTAGCTCTGGATGACCCAGTGCCTGCTAGGTAGCCCTGGCTGCCCTCAATGCTCCTGCATCAATCAGCCTTTTGAATACTGGGATTACCAGTTAGTACCACCATGCCTGGCTTGCTTTATTCTCTTTGGTATTTATTTTTGCCTTTGAGGAACTCCTTTTTCCTTCCTTTCCCTTTTTTATTTCCTCCATCTTTCCTCCCTAGCCTTTCCTTTCCCATTATGAGACAGGGTCTTGCTCTGTAACCCAGACTGGTCTAGAAACTCTTGAGTTCTTAGTTCTCTGTTACAGGATATTTGATTATTATACATTAGAAAACCTAATTGCTAACGAAATACAGAAGCTGTCAGATGCAGTTGGGTGTGTCCTGAAGGGAAGCAGTTAGGGTGTGCCTCTAAAAGTTTCAAATAGATAAGATACTAAAGAATAGGAAGTTTCACCTATTTTAAGGCAAATTTCTTTCTTTCTCTCTCTTTCTTTCTTTCTTTCTTTCTTTCTTTCTTTCTTTCTTTCTTTCTTTCTTTCTTTCTTTCTTTCTTTCTTTCTTTCTTTCTTTTTTTTTGGTTTTTCGAGACAGGGTTTCTCTGTGTAGTCCTGGCTGTCCTGGAACTCACTTTGTAGACCAGGCTGGCCTCGAACTCAGAAATCCGCCTGCCTCTGCCTCCCGAGTGGTGGGATTAAAGGCTTGTGCCATCACGCCCAGCCTAAGGCAAATTTCTTGGGAGAGGTCTTATGGTCTTTGCTTTATGACTCTAGGTAAAGTCAGCTGGATGGCTTCCTAGGCCCCTACTGACTTGACTCGGAGCCCCCTCGCTGTGAAGGTGTGAAGGTGACCTGGTTCAGCCTTCCTTGAGTGTGGGGCTAGAGACTTACTGCAGTTGGGCCTTTACTAGCTCTCTCTCTTGGCTTGGAAGAGCCTTAGTTAGGGACGGAGCTCCAGGTAAGAGGGATTTTCTCTGGGCTTAACCCCAGAGAAGCAGTTGTCAGGACACTGCAGTATTCTAGGGAAAAGAGCTCAGGAGCCCTCTTGGGTTTGGAGGAGCTCAAGAGAAAGGTAGCCTAGCTGGGTTGTCTGACAAAGATAGAGATTTCTAAGGAGCTAGCAGTTTAGTTGTAGGATCAGGCTCATAAGTAGATATTTTGTATATAGTTAAGAAAATAAAGTTACCTTACTGAGCTAGCAGGATTTTACCTGTTCCCACCTTCCATGTCTTTATTGGTATAAATATTAAAAAATAAATAAATATTACTGTTCTGAAAATATTTCAAGGGTGATAATGTAAGCCAAAATCCTTTATGGCAAGACTACATTGCAGGGTTGCTGGGCTAGATATAAACCCAGGCTAACAAGGGCAAGGCGAGCAGGAGTGGTGTGATAGCCTGTCTTCCGAGTGTATCAAGTCTCTCATTTCCTTTTGTAAGGATGAGGAATTTTTACCCTGGAAGTGTTTTGGAGTTGTGCTTTGGAAGAAGGGAAGGGTGGATCCTGGTTTAAGAAATAAAAACTGGGGACTGGAGAGATGACTTAGAGATTAAGAGCACTGGCTGGAGTTCAATGCCCAGCAACCACATTGTAGCTCACAACCATCTGTAATGAGATCTGGTGCCCTCTTCTGGCCTGCAGGCGTACATGCAGGCAGAATGCTGTATACATAATAAATATATCTTTGTAAAAAAACCAAACCGATAACAAAATGGTGCAGGATGGGACTGACCAAAAAAGACCAGACGAAGAACAAAAGGAAATTAACTGAATGCCGCAGATTGCATTTCTCCTCCCCTACTCAAAATAAAACAAGGGAGAGCAGGGCCCGGAGACCGCATGCGCTTGGGAGGTGGGAGTAAGGGATAAGTTCCAGACCAGCCTGTGATACAGAAACCCTGTCTGGAAAATTAAAACAAAACATACCACGAAGTTTATAAGGTGTGAACATAAGAGTACTACTATGACATAAACCCTCCTCCTTTTTTGAGATGGGGTCTCAGTAGCCTAGGCTTAGCTTAGAGGTCATTGTGTGATATAGGTTGGCTTCAAATTTGCAGTGATATCTTAGCCTGAACCTCCTCCTGCATGCTGAGACTCCATGTGAGAGCCAGCATGCCTGACCCCATCCCTTATTTTTTAAACTTGAGTCAAGAGTCTCGCTGAAGTTGCTTAAACTGGCCTAGAACTTTGTTTCAGTTCTAGGCAGTCTGCCTCATTTCCCAAATAACTCCCAAATAACTAGGAGTAGAGGCCTGGTAGTTTATTTATTTATTTATTTATTTATTTATTTATTTATCTATTTATTTATTTATTTTTTGTGTGCTCTGGGGTCTTGAACACGCTAGGGAGGGTCTCTACCCCTCAGCACCACACACTTGTTCTTCTTTTCTTTTTTTTTTTTTTTTTTTTTTAAATTTATTTATTGTATGTAAGTACACTGTAGCTGTCTTCAGACACCCTAGAAGAGGGCATCAGATCTCATTATAGATGGCTGTGAGCCACCATGTGGTTGCTGGGATTTGAACTCAGGACCTTCGGAAGAGCAGTCTGTGCTCTTAACCGCTGAGCCATCTCTCCAGCCCTTGTTCTTCTTTTCTAAAGATTTACGTGTATTGGTGTTTTGCCTATATGTATGTCCATGTACCATGTATATGCCTAGTGACCATGGAAGCCAGAGGAAGACATGAGATTCCCCTGGAACTGCAGTTATAGATCACATGGGTGCTGGGAATCAAACTAACTTCTACAAGGATGCTTTCAACTGTGAGTCCTTTCGACAGCCCCTTCTTTACCTTTGCTTTTCAAAGACATTGCTGCTGCTCTTGGCAAAGGACCAAGTTTGAGTCTCAGAATCACCTGTCACTCTTGCTCCACGGAATCCGACCTACCTAGCCTCCGAGGGCACCTGTACTCAAATGTGTACACACACACACAATTAAAATGAACACAAATCTTTAAAGCCACTTCTACACAAATAATTTCATATGCTTTTCTTACTAAACCTACAAAGGAGATTAGATAGCTCTGTATACTTTTCTTGAAGTTTTTAAGACTTTAAGATTGAAGCAAATGTGGCCATTGGAGTAGAAGGCCCAGTAGTAGGATGTATATTTGCCATGTGTGAGGCCCCAGTTTGATCTCTAGCAGTAAACACACACACACACACACACACACACACACACACACACACACACACGCACGCACGCACGCACGCACGCACGCACGCACGCACACACACACACACACACACTTGCACAAAATGCATGGGGTTACTTTTTTTTTTTTTTTTTCTGGAAGTGTCAGAATAGAGAAAGTGCCACTGTTTCCAAATGCATGTTGCTAAGCCTCTGGCCCCAAGACAGCACTAGAATCCCATAGTTTTCAGCTGAGAGAGCAGATATACCCTAAAAGCTTGAAGAATAGGGTAAGACTCAACGTTCTGCAGTAACAAGCAAGATAGCCTTATACTACCACCTTTGCTACGTAAGGGAATCAGGTCAGCAGCTCTCCCGTCTCTTGGTAGCTCACAGAATACCATCAGTTGGCAAGATCATTCAAAGTGATAGAAGTGTCTTTTGGGGAATAAAACATGGACAATAAAACATGCAAAAGTGGGCATGTGTGCCAGGAGTGGTAGCACTAGCTTTTACTCGCAGCTCTTGGGAGGCAGAGGCAGGCAGATCGCTAGGAATTTGAGGCCAGCTTGGTCTATGTAGTGAGTTCCAGGCCAGCCAAGGCTGCACAGTGATATCCTGCCAAACAAAACAATAAAAGTCATTCAACAGAGCAAGAACTGGGGACTTGGGGGCGGGGTCAGGACAGGGAGTTTGATGAGAACTGGACAATCTGGGAAGAGAAAGGCAAGTCCCGCTTTTGACCTGGTTAATTTGATGTAGCAGAGGTGCAAGCTATGGGTTATAAATAGACTACAGCTGGGTGGTGGTGGCTCATGCCTTTAATGTGTGCATCTGAGTGTACATGTGTGCACCATATGTGTGCATCTGAGTGTGCATGTGTGTACCATATGTGTGCATCTGAGTGTGTGTGTGTGTGCACCATATGTGGGCAGGAGCTCTTGGAGGTCAGAAGAGGTCACCAGATCCCCTGGAACTGGAGTTACAGGCTTTTTTTTTTTTTAAAGATTTATTTATTTATTTATTTATTTATTTATTTATTTATTTATTTATTTATTTATTTATTTATTATATGTAAGTACACTGTAGCTGACTTCAGACACACCAGAAGAGGGCGTCAGATCTCATTACGGGTGGTTATGAGCCACCATGTGGTTGCTGGGATTTGAACTTTGGACCTTCAGAAGAGCAGTCAGGTGCTCTTACCCACTGAGCCATCTCACCAGCCCCACAGGCGGTTTTTATTTTTATTTTTTTAAAAGATTTATTTATTATTATATGTAAGTACACTGTAGCTGTCTTCAGACACCCCAGAAGAGGGCATCAGATCTCATTACAGATGGTTGTGAGCCATCATGTGGTTGCTGGGATTTGAACTCTGGACCTTCAGAAGAGCAGTCGGGTGCTCTTACCCACTGAGCCTTCTCACCAGCCCACAGGTGGTTTTGAATTGCCACCTGAGTGCTAGGAATTGAACCTGGGTCTTCTGCAAGAGCAGTGAGTATCCTTAACTGCTGAGCCATCTCTCTAGTCCACCAGCCTTTGAACTTTATGGAACAGTGGAGCCTGACATCTGCACAGCCCTCTTGAATCCAGCTTTGCCAACTACAGGAAAGTGGCTCTGTCTTGTCACACGTTCTGCACTTCATCTGAGAACAAGGGAACCGAGAGCCATAGAATACTGAGTTTGAGATTCCCGTTTCCTCTCCTAGACTTCTTTGCCTTTCATGGTCATTAGGTCCCATGTATAAAACATATAGCTTTGGCATTTTGTTACACACTCATGTTCCCCTCAATGTTACCTGAATACATCTCTGTTCCATAAGTCTAGATGCCATTACTTTTGCTCAAGAGCATTGTTCTGGGAAATTCAATGCCTTTTTTGCTACTTATTTATCCATTCATTCATTCATTCATTCATTCATTCATTCATTCATTCATTCATAATCAGAAATTTAACTTTGCCATTCAGTTAGACTTGGAGGAGAATATGAAAACCAGAGGACTGGATGCATCAAGAGCTCAGAGATCACGGAGATCTGTGCGCAGATGGGCCGGAGGGCAATGTCACGAGGAACAGTCTGCTGCTTCAGATTCATACAGGCCAGAGTATCAGAACTGTTCACAGCGAGCAATGGTGAGCGTCATGCTGGCCTTGCTGTTCCTGATCTGAAAGCACTCCATGGCTTCAGCAATGCTCACTTTCACCTTCCCGGAGATTGCAGTCTTGCCAGAGAGCCATCCAGGCACTCAGGAGGTACAGGTGAGAAGCTGGGAAACGTCTGTGTTTGGTTCAGCATTTTCGATGGGCCAGATGCTGACATATGGCACAGGAACTCGCAGCCTTGACCATGAACCCTGAACTGATTCTGTGAGAGAAGGCTTTGTAACCACATCTTTCTTTTTGCTCAGAGTACAAAAGCTCACCATCAATGGCAATAATGAAGATCATGGTAGTGAGAGGGTGAGGGCAAAGGTCAGCCATCTCTCCAGATGCCCCACTTTTGAGACAGTTATGTAGAGTAGGCTGACCTTGAACTTACAGATGCCTTCTTACCTCAGCCTCCAGAGTGCTTACAAGCTAGTGCTGTCATGGCTACTTATTTTTAAACTGTCTGTTGAAATCTGTGTGTGTGTGTGTGTGTGTGTGTGTGTCTTCTTTTTCAGAGCTATCAAATTTCTGTCAAATCAGTAGTAGATCAGATCAGTTCCATTAAATGACCCAGCTTCAAGACAGGTCAGTTATGACCTTGAGGCTACCTTCTTTCTCGACTCCCCATTGTGATCCTGCCTCTGCCTCCCAGGTTCTGGGAACGTGCCATCTGGAACATCTGTTTTTGTTATTTATTCTAAACATCTCCTATGTGTGTGTGCATGTGCCTGAGTGTATGTATGTGTGCCATCTTCATGCATGAGCCCTTGGACATTAGAAGAAGGTATTGGATCCTCTGGAATTGGAGTTATAGGTGTTTGTGAGCCAGCATGTGGATGCTGGGAAATGAACCCTGGCCCTCTGCAAGAGCAGTACACTCTCTAAACAGCCGAGCCTTTGGCCCCAACTGTGACATCTCTTAAACAGTGTGTGCCTTTTCACCTGGTTTGTCTTAAAGGTGGGTAGGCAATCTTGGCTTTAAAAAATTTGCCAGAGGCAGGCATGGAGTCCCACATCTTTGATCCCAGCACTCAGGAGGCAAAAGGAAGTGAATCACTGTCACCTTGAGGCCAGCCTGGTCTACAATGAGGACTTACTAAGCCAGACTCCACTCTTTCCCTCAAAATCCAAGCCAAGGCTGGATTATGCAAGAAATATGATTTACAAACCTCTGTTTATCTGGAACTTATACGAAGCATGTCTATATTCTTTTGTTTTCTATTTCCTGAGACAGAGGTTTGCACAGTAGTTCAAGCTGGGCTCCAGTACAGGCTCCTCCTGTCTCAGCCTCGCAAGTACTAGGACTCCAGGCCTCCTGAATTTGCTGTGTTCCAGATCCTTTAAAAAGTAAGTTCAAATCCCAGCAACCACATGGTGGCTCACAACCACCCGTAAGGAGATCTGATGGCCTCTAGCTACAGTGTACTTACATATAATTAAAAAAAAAAAAAAAAATAGAGCCAGGTGAGGCGCGCTGACTGCTCTTCCAGAGGTCCTGAGTTCAATTCCCAGCAACCACGTGGTGGCTCACAACCATCTGTAATGGGATCTGATGCCCTCTTCTGGTGTCTGAAGACAGTGACAGTGTACCCACATACATGAAATAAATAAATAAATAAATAAATAAATAAATAAATAAATAGAAAATCCTTCTTTTTCTTTTTTGAGAATGAATGGCCTTCAACTTGCTATGTAGCCGAAAATGACTTTGAACTTCTGACCCTCATGTCTTCACTTCCTAAGTGCTGGAATTACAACAGTGTGCCACCTTGTCAAGTTCAGCGTCCCCTTTTGTCTCCGCTTGGGCTTGATGAAAGGTTCACTGGGCAAGTTCAGTTTTCGTGTCTCCCTTGCAGCCGCTATTTTTGGTTAAGTGCTGCCTCCTGGCGACTACTCAGGACACCTTCGGGGCACCGTGGTCACTTTCTTTAATTTGGGACCTAGAAGCTGATGCAACAGCTTCCCCGAGGGGGCGGAGAGTCAGAACACAGAGGTAGGCAGAGATAAAGTTCGGGGACCCCTCCCCCCGGCTGCAAGCAGGCACCTCCCCTGTCCCCCGCTGCCCCTGGGACTTCCCGGCCTGGGTTTCTCCCGAGCTTCAGCCAGCTCTTCGTCTGGTTGGACTGTCTAGGGTTGGAATTTTTGGTCAGTCCGCGTCTGGCTGACAGCTAGGGCTGGACTGGGAGGGAGGGAAGAGGAAGCTGAGTGTGCCTGGGGCAGAGGACACGTCTCTAAGGGTATCCGCAGTCTTTTTCATTCCCCGGGGACTCGTCGAGCAGGCGCGAGGCCGGGCCGGGGGTCAGCTCGCAGGGTCTCTGGGATCTCAGACCTTTGCTTCCTTCGCTCTCATTCACCACAGTTCCTTATTCTCGAGCTTCTTAGATAAAAGGGAAGAGCCCAGCCCTGGTAAGCGCTTGCCCATTCGAGGGCAAGCCGGGTAATTGTGACTAGGTTGGGTCTTGAGTGGTCGATATTTTAGCGCCGCAGACCAAGAGGAAGACCCAACAAAAGAGAGAGGTGCGGGACGGGGCTCCAGTGAAATGAGAGTAGCTGGGAGGAAGCGTGGGAGAGGGGCAAAGGTGAGCCCGCTGGTGGAGGGGGATGGGCTCATCTAGATGAGGGTCTCTAGGAAAGAACGTTAGGTGTGGGCCTTTTAGTTTTTCCATTAGCTAAACAAAAGACAATTTTATTTCTGGTGTACATGTATGTTGAGGGTGGTGTATGAGTATGTGTGTGTGTGTGTGTGTGTGTGTGTGTGTGTGTGTGTGTGTGTGTGTGTGTGTATGAGTGTGTGTGTTTCTGTGTGGCCCTGGGGCGGTGCTTGTGCCAGTGCACAACAGGCATCAGAGGATGCAGGGTATATTCCCTTGAGACAAGGTCTCTCACCCTATTTGGAGTTAGGCTTGCAGCCAGCAAGAGTCAGCAATCTTCCTGTCTCCACCCACAGTAGCTTTTTTACCATGGAGCTGGGATTAGAACTCAGGTCTTGCTGTGTGTGCAGCCACCATTCTTAGCTGCTTAGCCATTTCACCCACAGATCCGTCTCTCCCGTCCTCCCGGCATCCTTCCCTCTTTTCAGTTTTTCCTTCATCTTTTCTATCCTTCCTTTTTTTTTGGAAACAGGTTCTTTGCAGTCTAGACTAACCTCAGACTCACTATGTATTGAGGCTGGCCTTGAACTCCAGATCTTTCAGCCTCCACACCCATAACGCTGAGTTTTAATGACCATGTCTAGCCCTAAACTTCGCAGATTTCCAGCTGCACAGGCTGTTAAGAGGCGGAACCCAGGGTCCTGTGTTTGCTAGGTAAGTACTCTGCCAAGTCTGTAAAAGTGAAAACCACACTCTTTCCTATAAATGCATCAAAATGGGAAATATTAAGTATCCGTGAATTCTCCTTACTCTAAGTAACCTAGGGGTAGTGAAGGGGGCGGTTCTGATGTTAAGGGTAGTAACACAGTAACACTGGGCTGCCTGGAGGGCAAATTCAAGGACCCACCCTGGAGCCTAGCCAGCCTGGAAATCAGAGAGACAGTATTGTTTGTTCTCTCTCTCTCTCTTTCTTTCTTTCTTTCTTTCTTTCTTTCTTTCTTTCTTTCTTTCTTTCTTTCTTTCTTTCTTTCTTTCTTTCTTTCTTTCTTTCTCTCTCTCTCTCTCTCTCTCTCTCTCTCTCTCTTTCTTTCTTTCTTTCTTTCTTTCTTTCTTTCTTTCTTTCTTTCTTTCCTTCCTTCCTACCTTCCCTCCCTCCCTCTTTCTTTCTTTCTTTCTTTCTTTCTTTCTTTCTTTCTTTCTTTCTTTCTTTCTTTCTTTCTTTCTTTCTTTCTTTCTTTCTTTCTTTCTTTCTTTCTTTCTTTCTTCTCTCTCTTTTCTTTCTTTTTATATATATTGATGGCTTGTGTGCGGTCCCCTGCCTTCTTAGGGTACAGTGGGGAAACAGAGCTCTTATGATGCTTATCTGCTCTTGGCTGAGATGTTGACAAATAGTACCAGGAATGAAAAGTGTCACAGAGAAGAATGTTCTCAGCAGGGAGAGCAATCAAACAATGGCACAGACTTTGCAAAAGCTCTTTGGTGGGAGTGAGGTTGTGTGGTCCCAGCATGAGGCCGCGAGGCCCCCTTCTGTGAGGGGAAGCAGGGGCAGCTCTGTCTCTCTTCCTGTGACCTTCCCTCACTGACACCCTGAGCTTGTCCCCGGAGTAAGATTAAAGATTCCTGGTCAGCCAGGAAGTGGCCTGGGATCTAAAAGAGCATCACAGTTTCCTTGGAATACTTCTGATTCCGTGCCAGGGATTTCGGATTTCTGCCTTTTGGTAACATAGTTTGGCTCCCCATCTAGTGATGCTAGAGTTGTGCGTGAGTACTGCACTTGAATGCAAGAGTCGTTAGAGGCCAGAGATGCAGGCAGTCAGGTGCTGCCCGAGGTGCCCGAGGTGCCTGAGGCGGCTGTGGATTAGCAGTGCGTGCCATTTCTCTAGTCCCCAGCCTGAATTCTTGAGTCCTTATCTGGAGTAATTTATGGAACAGCTGGCTGCCCGAAGGCCACAGTCACACCTGAACTGTGCAAATACTTCTTGTGCTGTGAAGTGCCACTCCCCTGGACACATATTTGTATGGTCTACATTTTCAGTGGTTTAATATGCCTACCAAGAAATGATATTTTTGATTCTGAATATAAAGAGGTTCGTCTAGTTTAAACTTTAAAAGTTTTATTTTATTTATTTTTTATTTATTTTATGTTTTGCCTGCATGTATGTCTGTGTGAGGGTGTCAGATCTCCTGGAACAGGAGTTACAGACAGTTGTGAGCTGCCATGTGGATGCTGGGAATTGAATGTAAGTCCTCTGAAAGAGCAGCCAGTGTTCTTAACCCCCGAATCATCTCTCCAGCCCCGTAAACACTTTTTTTATTAGTGTGTGTGTGTGTGTGTATCCACAGTGCATGTGTAGAGACTAGAGGACAACTTTGAAAAAAAAATTTTTTTTGAGACAAAGTTTCTCTATGTATCCCTGTCTGTCCTAGAACTCACGATGTAGGCCAGTCTGGGTTCAAACTCACAGGAGCTCACAGAGACCTGACTGCAGGGAATAGAGGGGTAAACCCTGCATACCACGTGTGGCCAGAGGACAACTTTTGGGAGTGGCTTTTTTTCTCTGTCCTCTGTGGGTTTCGGGGCTTAGATGAGCTTGTCAGGTTTTGAAGGCAAGCTGTTTTTCCTGCAGAAATATCTCCCCAGACCTCTCCTCGTTTTCAGTCCAGGGTCACATTTTCTCTGTTTCTGCAAAGTAAACATTTAACAGATATTTAAATAACAGTGGTTTGAAAAGCTGCCAACTTTAGGAATGTGCCCAGGGTGGCACAGGCCTAGTTGGTTTTTACCTAGTAACTCAGACCCGTTGTTGACAACTCCTCAGCCAATTAGAGATCTGAGCTGGGACCTCGCGCTCGCTGATATCTGAGTCCAAACTTGTCTGTACCCACAGGTGGCCTTTGTTGGTGTTCGTTGGCCTCCTTGGTTTGTTTTAGATGCTGAAATGGCACAAGCTGTTGAGCTAGGACTGCTGAGTTTCACTGGCGGGATCTTGAGATCAAAGGCATAAATAAGCCCAGAAGGCAGGTTGGAGAGTTTTAGGACACAGAGTGGAGGAGAGGCTCGGGAGGGCGCTTTCCTTTGCACTTAACTACTCAGCAAGCTAGGGCCACAAGGAAGGCTCTGGGCTGAGGTGGGGAGGAGGAGCCCGGCAGAGGAGATGCCCGGGTGGCAGCAGGCTCTGAGGACCTCCCTGTCTGACCAGGCAGTCTCAGCTCCGGCTCGTCCTCTGGCCCCTCCCCACCGCCGGCCAGAGTCACACATGTGTTTTCCTGTTTTCCATTTCGGTCCCAGGCACCCTCTGCCTTTTCTGCTCCTCCGTGTCAACAGCTGCTGAAGTCACACCCCCATTCTCTAACTACCACCCCTCACCCCAGTGTGCTGCTAGCCCCCTCCTCCCTGCACTTGCCCAGAGGTCTCCCGGACAGGTAAGAGGAGGGGAAGCAAGGGCAGTGGAAGTGTAGGGAGCGCAGGGGGAGGATGGAGTACCTGAAAATTGGCCAAAGAGAGAGAGGAAGAAGAACCTTATTTCTTGGCCCCTATCCCTGGCACTGTCTAGGTAGAGCTCTCTGTCCGGAGACTTCAGCTGTAGTTAATGGAAGCTCTGGTCAGAGCAGTAAACAGTTTTCTTTTTTTAATTCACTTTTTTTTTTTTTTAAGGAACGGTTTGAGCTATAGTGGAATATAGAAAAACAAATGGAGAACTGGAGAGGGAGGGGCTATGGAGCTATGGAGGCCTGGTGAGGAATCCAACTACACTAGCATGTATCTGTTTTGTTTCTGTTGTTAAGGGAGGCAATGCAGACCAGTTAAAGAGCGGAAGGCAAGGCTTGGGGTCTCTCAGGGGAGAGAGGGTGTTCTCGCAGTAGCTCACTGAGCTTGGCAGAGGAGTCTAGACTCCGAGCTGTGTGTAGGTTCCCGGAGGAAGGGCATTTCTGGTGGTGCTGTTGAAGCATGAAGCATGGTAGTTCAGCACTGGCTAGCTGCTCTGCCAGGCCCTCCGTGCCTGGTGTTCTGCTGCCTGCTCCCTGGAAGGCCTGGACTGGGAACTTCTTTAGGCTCTAGGATGAGTGTATTCTTTTCTGGAATAGCCATGATGTCCTTAGCGATGAGCACAGCAAAAGAAAGGGAAAACGACAAGCAGTGTGTCAGCATCTGTAAAATCTGCCCTGGCTGAGTTCCTCTAGAGTGGTGGAAGCGTTACAGTGAGAGCCAAAAGGGGTGTCTTCTTGCCTTTGGTGCTAGGCAGTGGTTGAGGAAAGAGGGGGCACTTCCATGAATGGCAGGCAGCCTGTCTTGCCTGGTTGCAGAGGCCTTACTGGCAGCTGGAAAGAGGATTCCATTTGTTGTACTTCCTGGAGAGACCACTAGGGCATGCTGTTTGCTGGGGTGTGGGTTCCATCCATCCTTCAATTCCTTAAGGACTTCACTGGTTTTTGTTGTATATTTGTTTGTTTGTTTGTTATCAATCATGAGCTCAACCTCCTGGACCCTCACATCCTTTTCTCCCTTATTCTTTCCAGGGATTCACATTTGAGTCTGTACTCCACTGACGGCAAGGGCATTTTGATCCTAAAAGGGCAGGTGTCTTGATGTGTGTTTCTGTGTCTTCAATAGAAGTCACAGTACTCTGGGTAGACATTGTCACTTCTCTCTCTCTCTCTCTCTCTCTCTCTCTTTTTTTTGTTTTTTTTTTTTTTGGTTTTTCGAGACAGGATTTCTCTGTGTAGCCCTGGAGCTCACTTTGTAGACCAGGCTGGTCTCGAACTCAAAAATCCACCAGCCTCTGCCTCCCAAGTGCTGGGGTTAAAGGTGTGCTCCACCATGCCCGGGCGTCACTTCTCTTTTTCACCCCAAATGACAATGGGAGGTGCAGCCGGAAGGCAGTGACAGTGATTCCACCCAGGCTGTCCCCCTAAAGACTGCAGATTGCTTTCCAATCTAATCTTAGTCCGCCCTAGGTAGGTAACTCATTAGGGAGCCACCTGGGGTGGCTTCCTGTCTAAAGGGATGGTCTGGTGACCAGAGACAATGACGGGCCAGAGAGCTGGAAGCTGAGGAGACAGCACAGCTGTGTGATCTTCACTGCCTGCCTCCTCTCCACTTGGCACCCTGCAGAGTGTGTGGTACCTGCTTCCTGGCTGCATACTTTCCATCGAGCTAATGCATTGAAATGCACAGTGGGGTGTCTGGCCTGGACAAGGACTCAGGCAGTGTTAGCACTACCATCATGGACGTGTTTCAGGGGAGGCTGGGAGGAAAGGGCAGTGTCTTCAAGACGGATCTCAGATGTATGTAGGGCTGCCTTGTGAGAAATGCAATCTTTAAAATTTTTTTAAAAATTCATTTTTATGTGTATGGGTGTTTTGCCTGCATGTGTTTATGTACCGTGTATGTATTAGTAGCTATGGAGTCCAGAAGAGGGCATCAAATCTCCTGAAACTGGAGTTGTGAGCTGCCATGTGGGTGCTGGGTGTGGTGCTCGGGTCTTCTCAAGAACAGAAAGTGCTCTCAACTGCTGAGCCATCTCTCCATCCTCAAAGCACAGTTTTTGGGAGGCCTAAGCCCAGCATCCCATCTCGGTTTAGCTAAGAACATCAAGGGGCTGGGCTGGGAGGGTGAGTGAGCATAGAGATGAACTGTCTCTGACTATTTCTGTAGAATAACCAAAGAGTGAAGAAGAGGTAGAAGAAGAAGGGATACACAGTTGGGTTTCAGAACAGGTAAGCTGCCAAAAAAGGCTCAGTATACCAGAGTTAAAGTCGATTATAAAGGTAGAATAAACTGTGATTTCAAATTGTAGAACTTTTTCTGTTTATTCTGGGCCTGTCTAACATAGTTCAGTGAAACCTTATTTCCACACTATTTTTGTGCCTTGGGGGTAGGTAAGCGCTCTACCATTGAGCTATACTCCAACTTTCCATACACACACACACACACACACACACACACACACACACATACACACACACATTATTATTATTATGTTAGCTTGTTTTTTTTTTCTTTTGAGGCAGAGTTTCTCCTCATAGCCCTTGCTGCCCTAGAACTCACTCTGTAGACCAGGCTGTCCTTGATCTTTGAACTCAGAGAGCTCCCTGCCTTTGCCCCCAGAGTGCTGGGTTTAAAGGTGTGTACCACGGTGCTCAGCTAATTTTTTTATTGTAGTGCGCGCACGCTCGTAGAACAGTAGGAAATTTTCTCCTTCCATCATGGGCTTCATCTTGGCAGCCCCTCTCCCCCTCCCCCACCTTTGACATGGGGTCTCTAGTCTGGCCTTAACCAAATAGGACCCTCCTGTCTCAACCTTCTGGATGTGGGATTACAGGTATGAGCCATTCACGTCTGGGCCTCCATATATTTTTAAGAAATGGAGGAAAGCTTGTACTGAGACCTACATAGGAAGTTTTGGGCGCTCCAGAGGTTGTAGTGTGTTTCCCTAAGAATGAAAGAGCATAATGGTGGAATGGAGTTGGATCTAGAAGTTTGATCTCATTTCTGAACCATATTTCTTTTGAAATCGCTCGAGGGTCAGACTTTGGGGGTGATGCCCCGGTTTAGAGGCAGCCACCCCTTTCTCTGCATGGGGAAGTGTACAGCGATCTCACTTAGAGCGCCACATGGGGCGTCTGAACCACTCCCATACTTCCGCCAATCTCAGCCTGTGAACAATGCGTCCCATTCTCTAACCTTCCTGCCTTTCTTGTTTCGGGTGAGAGAGAGAAGTGAAGTTTGGGTGGGCCATGGAGGGAGGACACATGGGGAGAGGTCTGTGCCACCAGTGCTCTGTACTTGGTAACTTATTAGACTCTCTGGGGTTTCAGAGAGCACACCCAGTTAGTTAGCTGTCCCTTCCTCTGGGCCTCCTGTCCCGGGGCAGAGCTGACAAAGGAGATTCCTGATCGAGCACCTTCTTATCACAGAAAGTGCTGAGCCAGGAGCTCCTAGCTGCCCCTTTCGCAGATATGAAAGGCCTGTGAACCTTGGACCCAGAGGGTTGCTTAACGCTCCTCTCCCTTTTCCTCACCCCTTCCTTTCCTAGCTCCCTCACCTCCTCCTCCCTTCTTGACCTGACTTAAATCCGGTAGGCGTTTGTCTGGGTTTCCCTCTTACTGCTGGAGGAAGGAGGAGCTGTCAGATCTCTGTTCTTGGAGGGTGTGTGTGCCTCTTTGTCTCAGAGACTGCGGCTGGCCATTGCTGTGGGAACCTCCTTATATCCAGAGCCAGGGAGTGAGTGTGCCCCACCCTGTCCCCTTGCTAAACCCTCTGCTGTTCTCTGTCTGTCCAGTCACTTCCTCGAGCTACAGAGCCTCTGGCTGTAGTGTTTCGCCATTTGTCTGATTGCTTTCCTATTTTGTGCAGCTGTCTCTAGCTCTGTATTTCAGGGCATCTGCTGTCTGGCCTTAGCTCTTTCTTTTCCTTGGTTTGCTTTGATATGTCTCCAGCAGTTCTATGGTGGGTGTCTATGGTGGGTGGGCAGCCACCACCCACTGCCTCCAGTCATCTCTGGTTTCTGCTGTGTGTTTGGGCCACCCTTCTGAAAGATCATTCCTACTTTTTGGCTGGTGTGATGTGAGAGATTTGGCAGCAGGAGGCCTGGGATGCTAGAGGCTGGGACAGGTATCTGGGAATGGAAAAGCAGTACAAAGCGAATCAATCTCCTGTCTTTTTTTTTTTTTTTTTTTTTCTTTCCAGGATGGGTGGGGCTGCTTGGGCTTTGCCAACATCTAAGATGCCAGCTGACCATTTGTTAATGGCTATTCCCGAGCAGGGAGGTGGCTGTGCATCCGTAGCAGGAGCGCTTTAAAAGCTTCAGCCCAGCACACAGACTCCTTAGGGGAAAGAACAGCAAATCAGCAAAAAGAGGATCTAGCGAATCAGTTGGTTTCAGGGTTGGTTCCTCATACAGGCATCTCAGCGCAGGGACATTTGAAACTGAAATCAGAGGGGAGAGACTTTGGGGGTCAGGGGGAGGCAGAAAAAAGTTTTACCAAACTGCCTCATTCATGCCTGTCCTGTGTCATAACAGGTTGAGGGTTCAGCTGTCTGATAAATAAGGTATGCTACATCCTAAGGCTAGCATGTTTTCCCCTTTTGTGGGGGAAAAGCCAAGCCGGGGTCATTTTGACATGCCTTGGGTGTTGCGGGGAGACAGAAGTGAGGAGGGTGTCTGGACTGGTGGGTGCTGACTGCCTTGGGCCCTGTGGTGTGGGAGGGAGAGATTCTGCAGTGACCAACACAGCCTTCTTTCTTCCTTAGAGGGCAATGCGAGCAAGCTGGTGAAGGTCTTCCTTCTCTTCGCCATGGTCAACAGCACCAAGTATGAAGTGGCTGCTCAGCACGAGGCCGACGATGGCTCTGCTCTCGGGGATGGGGCCAGCCCAGTGGCGGAGCAGGTCAAACTGAAGAAGGAGATCTCCCTGCTTAATGGCGTGTGTCTCATAGTGGGGAACATGATCGGCTCCGGCATCTTTGTCTCCCCTAAGGGTGTGCTCATGTACAGTGCCTCTTTTGGCCTCTCACTGGTCATCTGGGCTGTCGGGGGCATTTTCTCCGTCTTTGGGGCCCTTTGTTACGCTGAACTGGGTACCACCATTAAGAAATCCGGGGCCAGCTATGCTTATATCCTGGAGGCCTTCGGGGGATTCCTTGCGTTCATCCGCCTCTGGACTTCTCTGCTCATCATTGAACCCACCAGCCAGGCCGTCATTGCCATCACCTTTGCCAACTACATGGTGCAGCCCCTCTTCCCGAGCTGTGGCGCTCCCTATGCCGCCGGCCGCCTGCTGGCCGCTGCCTGCATCTGTAAGTAGAGATGGGGCAGGATTGGTGTTGTGGAGGACTGGGTAGAAGTGGGGGTGTGTGAGTCCAGCCAAGGAGGAGGAGCTGGGAAATGATTGCCTACAACAGCTTTTTTAATTGTAAAAAGTAATGTGCACTGCGGGAGTGTAGCTTAATAAGACCTCAGTTGGAAGCTCCAGGCTCACTGGCCAGTGCTACTCCTAAAGAGTTTTGCGTGAAAATTCAGTTCAATGTAGTTTAAGGTTTAGGGAAGCAGCCAGTTAAAGGGCTTGCCTAGCATGTACGAGGGTAGGCTTTCATTCCCCAGAACAACATAAACTGTGTGCTGCTTAGTACCTCTAACCCCAGCATCTGGGAGGTTTCTTGAGGGCCAGTAGCTTAAGGTCATTTCTTTCTTAGCAAGTTTGAGGCCAGCCTTGCATGGAAGAGATCCTGTCTCAAAAAGCAAGCAAACAGGTTGGATGTGATGGAGCATGCCTTTAATTCCAGAAGGCAACAAGATGGGTTTCTGGGGCCAGCCTGCTCTACACAGTGAAACCATGTCACAAACAATCAAGCAAACAAAAAAACGATTAACTTAATATAGTGTTAAAAAATGAAGGTAGAGCCAGGCAGTGGTGGCACACGCCTTTAGGCCCAGCACTCAGGAGGCAGAAGTCTGTGGATTTCTTTGAGTTTGAGGCCAGCCTGGTCTACAGAGCATGTTCCAGTACAGCCAGGGCTACACAGAGAAAACTTATCTTGAATCTTCCACCCCCTGCAAAAGGAAGAAAGCAGCTCAGCACGTGTTCCCTAATGCTGGTTGCCTATTGCAATTGGCATGCTCTTCCTAATAGTTCTTCAAGGATATATATATATATATATGTGTGTGTGTGTGTGTATATATATATACACACATTTTTATTTTTTATTTTTTTTTATTTTTTAAATGAAGTAGGGTGATGCCATTGTACCTGTATTGCTGTAACTCCTAGCGTTGATCAGATGTCCTTGCTGCAGGCCTGTCTATGGCCTAGTACACTAGTTTCGGCTGCTTAGATTTAGAGATGGTCATGGGTAGATGGTGCACTGTGGTACTTATCCTTTATGCACTTTCAGGAGTTTTGGTTTCTCCTCCTCCTTTTCTCCTCCTTTTTTTGGAGACAGGGTCTTGCTGTATAGCACAGATGGACCTGGAACTCACCACAGTACCCATTCTGACCTTGGCCTTGGCATCTTTGTGGCTCGACCTCTGAAGTGCTAGTGTTATAAGCATGTGCCACTGTGCCTGGTTCATGAGTGATTTAAAAAAAAAACACTTTATTTATTTATTTATTTATTTATTTATTTATTTATTTATTTATTTATTTATTTATTTAATGCATATGAGCACACTGTAGCTGTCTTCAGACACACCAGAAGAGGCCATCGGATCGCATTGTAGATGGTTGTGAGCCACCGTGTGGTTGCTGGGAATTGAACTCAGGACCTCTGGAAGAACAGTCCGTGCTTTTAACCGCTGAGCCATCTCTCCAGCCCTCATGAGTGATTTTTAATTACGTATGTATTGATACAGAGTAGCTGTATGTCTTATGGGATGCAGTGTGGCACTTTATATTTTTGGTTGTGAGCCTAGCCTTTAATGGCCGAGCCATCTCTCCAGTGCCAGTGTGGCATTTTAATCCATCCTCACCAGCCGGGTGATGGGCATGCCTGTCATGTCATGTGTGTGCTGTCATTTCCTTGTGTTAGGAATGCTCAAAGTCCTCAGTAAATTCTGGCCAGCCGGAGTCTGACTGTGCTATATAAGCTTCGAAGTGATTTGTTCTTTCCAGTTGCTCCCTTGGTCTATCAGTCTTCCTATCCCCCCTCCACGCCCCACCCCGCCTTCCTTTCCCCTCCCAGATTCTGGGAACCCTCCTCCTCCTCCTCCCACACACCCCACCCTGCCTTCCTCACCCCTCTCAGGTTCTGGGAGCCCTCTTCCTCCTTTTTCTTTTTTCCACCACTGTTCTATTATCACCTTAAAAAAAAATTAACACAGGGTCTTACTGTGCTGCTCTGGCTGGCCTGGAACTTGCTGTGTAGATCAGGCTGGCTTCAAACCTGCTTCCACCCCCCAAGTTTCATTTCTGTTCAGGATTGTTAAGTTCACCCTCCCATATAAATTTTGTGATTTAATAACAAAAAAATAATCTGTGTGTCTGCACAAGCAGACCTGGATGGAGACTTCAGGTGTTTTGCTCTCTCGCTGTCTAATTTACTCCACTGAGACCCACTGGGACAAGGTGACTTTCTGAACCTGGATTGAAGCTGGTGGCCAGCAAGCCCAGTGATGCTTGTCTGCCACCAATAGTGTGACTATGCCCAGATCTGTGTGTGGGCTCTGAGGATTTGAACTCAGGTCCTTATGCTGTGCCGCCATCTCCCATCAGGCGTGTTTCTTTCCCCATCTGTGAAGGGGAATGTCATTGTGCAGTCTGCACTGGCTCTGTAGGTTGTTTTGGGCAATACAGACATTGTAGCACTTCTCTAATCCATTCTCTCTCTCCCCCTCCCTCCCTCCTCCTCTCCTTTACCTCCTTCTCCTCCCTTCTCTTTTGAGACAAGGTCTCCCTATATAGTCCCGTCTGTCTTGGAACTCTGTGTTGACCAGGCTGATCTCAAAAGCACAGAAATCCATTTGCCTCTGTCTCCTAAGTGCTGGGATCAAAGGATCAAAGGTATGCACCACCATGCTTGGCTCCTGTGTGTGTGTGTGTGTGTGTGTGTGTGTGTGTGTGTGTGTGTGTGTGGTGTGCCTATGGGTATCCTCCTTAGCTTTTAGTGTTGTTTTGTGATTCTCATTGTAGAAACCATTAATCTCTTTGCCCACATTTATTCTGGGGGCCTTATGTTTGGCAGCTGTTGTGAATGAGAATAGGTCTTGATTTGTCTTCCAGCAACTTCATTCAGTATTGGTATGTAAGAGAGCAATTTTTTAAAAAGCTGGTCTTGTATTTTGTAACCTCACTGGATTTGTCAGTTCTAACAGTTTTTGGCTGGAGTCTCGAGTTTTTCTGTGTGTACCGCAGTGTCATGTGACAACAGGGACAGCTTGACTTCCCTTCCCATGTGTCAGTGCCCCCGTTTCTTCACATGCCTTCTTCTTATGGCCAGCAGGTCTCATACTGGATTCTGTAAGAGGCATGAGGTGCATGCCTGGATCCCAGTGCTTGTGATGGTAGTGGGGTACAGGAAGGTCAGGAGTTCAAGGTTACTCTTTTTTTTTTTATAAGATGAGGTCTGTCTGACTATGTACCTGGGCCTGGTCTCAATTTGCTTTGTGACCTAGTGTGCAAGCCCTGTAATATGTCTCTCTCTCTCTGTCTCTCTCTCTCTGTATACACACCTTCAATTGTGGTGTGGGTGTGCCTGTGCCAGAGTTTGTGAATGGAGTCAGAAGATAAATCAGATGTTGGGCCTCACCATCTGCCTGGGAAAGGGTGTCTTTAAAAATATTAAATTTTGATAATGTTATACATGTATACAATTAATTTGGGTCATTTTCACTTCTTTTGCCCTCTCCCCACTCTTATGAACCACCTCTTTTTCTCAACAAGTCCCCCTCCTACTTTCCCAGCTTTTTTTTTTTTTTTGGCCCCTGCTGAGTTTAGTAAGGCTTGTTTATGTGAGCGCTGGTGGGAGTTATTTACTGGTGCATAGGTGGTGCAACAGTGGTTGGACCACTGAAGGAAAGAATTCCTCCTCCAGTCTCTCAGGGACATGAGCCCCTCCCCAACCCTTGATTCAGGGTTGCCTGGCTTCACCTTGTGCAACTCCTGTGCAGGCAACCACAACTGCAGAGGATTCACGGATGCGATGGCATGTGGAGTCCAGAGACAGTGTTTTACAGTCCTCTGCCCCATCCTCCACTGTCCTACTCCCTATTTTCCATAGTCTTTCTCTTCAGCCCCTCCAAACAAAACAGCAACAAACACAGTTGGTGATGGGAGCAGCTCAGTGGTGGAGCACTTGTTTGTTTTTTAGCAGGTATGAGGTACTGGGCTCAGTCTCCAGGTTGGCAGAACTCAGCAGCAAATCTGTCTACTAGTGGGCTGCTTTTCTTCTTTCTCTGCGTAAATAACTTACACTAGAAAGTGATTTAATGGGCTGGAGAGATGGCTCATTGGTTAAGAGCACTGATTGTTCTTCCAGAGGTCCTGAGTTCAATTCCCACACAATGCACTCTTCTAGTGTGTGTCTGAAGACAGCTGCAGTGTACTCATATAAATAAAAATAAGTAAATCTAAAAAAAAGAGAAAGTGATTCAATGTGTGTGTGTGTGTGTGTGTGTGTGTGTGTGCGTGCGTGCACAAGTGTGTGTGTGTGTTTTGGTTAGAGGACAACTTGTGTGAGTCTGTTCTGCCTTTCCACCATGTGGGTCACAGGATTCAAACTCAGCCATTACCTACCGAGTCCTTTTTGCCGAGCATGAGTTTTTTCTTGAGAGACTTTTAGTCTATGATCCACTCTTCTTATTTGTTAATGGTCTGCTTAGGTTTTGTGTGTTCTCATGCCTCCATTGGTAGAATACATGTGTTCAGAGATCTAGCCATTTCTCCCATCTAGGTTTTCCATTCCTCTATAATGATCCTCCACACTTCTCTAATAATGTTTCTTTTTTGTGTCTGATTTGATTTATTTGGGATTTTTTTTTCTTGTTTAGTCTAGTCCTTGCTAAACACCACAGGCTAATAAATAAAAAGCCTGGTGCCAGGAATGGGTTACACCATTTGGAGTTGTTGGTCAGTGAGGTACCGTAGACTTCCAAACATGACAGGCCATTGATTCCCTTCCGAATGCCGGTTAAGACACCACCTGAAGACACCACAGACATGAGTGTCAGGGTAGTACTGACCCGGAAGCTTCATCTCTATTGGCCTAGCTTTCCTAGTGCTGGAAGGTGCTGTGCATATTACTGGAGGAGAAAAACAGTGGCTATTCTCCCCAGATGTAAACCCTAAGAACTACAGTAACAATCTGCCCGGTCAAGATATGCCCAAAGTACAATAGTGGCATGAATGTTAGAGGAGTAACCGATTACTCTCTGGTTGGTTTTAAGCTCATTTGATATAGGGCTAGCGAGATGGCTCATCAGTTCAGAGCACAAGCTGATCTTCCAGTGAACCTTGGCTTGATATCTAGCACTCATATAGGAGATCAACAAACAACTATCTTTGACTCCATTTCCAGGGAATCTGATGCCTTCCCCCGACCTACATGGGCAGTAGGCACATGTGTGGTACACAGGCATACATGTAGGCAAAACACTCATACATGTTAAAACAAACAAACAAACAAACAAACAAGACATATCCCATCTGATGGAACCCATCCCTGGCACTGTTATCAGGGCTGTGCCCTGTGGCTACATAGGCCATAGGGCCTGGGGAGTCCCTGTTACTATTACTCTGCTAAATGAACATACATTAAACTGACTTCTAATGACCTACTGCTAGTCCTGTAGATTAACACATTGTATCAATCACTTTTCTATTGTGTTGACAAAACACCACTGACCAAGGGCAACTTATATAAGAAAACATTTAATCGGACTTAGGGTTTCAAGATTAGAGTCCATGCTGGTAGGACAAAGGCACTGTGGAAGGAACAGCTGAGAGCACATATCTTGATCCGAAAGCAAGAGGAAGAACTAACTTGAAATGGCATGAGTCTTTTGAAACGTTAAAAACTGCTCCTGGTGACACCATCCTTCCTAAATATTCAAACAGACTGAAGACCAAGTATCCAAATATATGAGCCTGTGAGGAGATTCTCACTGAACCACTGCATGCATCTTTCAACTCTCACCAGATAAGCTGCTTCTTGTAGGAAATGGAAATTAACACAAAGACGCACAACTGGTCAAAGTGCAGAGAAGAGACTGAGGAGTTCTCAGTGCTGCTAGAGGGCATGCCTGTATTATACTCGCTTCCTTAAAGGCTCAGGGATTTTTGTGGAAGAAGGAGTGGAAAGACTGTAAAAGTCAGAGGTGATGGAAATTTACAATTATTTCCTCCTCCTCCGCCTCTTCCTCCTCTACCTCTTTTTCCTCTTCCTCCTCTTCTTCCTCCTCCTTCTCTGTCAGAAGCCATCTAGGAAAGGCTATGGCAAGCAAATGAGTTTTCTGGAGATGGCCCACTGTTTTGCATGACTGCAGTGGGTGCACTCTGAGATGCAGTGTCCTCAGAGACCTCATCCCAGCATTGCTTCTCACTGCTGATGTGCCTTTCCTGCCACTGTTACGTAGCCCGATGATTCCTGGGCATTAGTCCACCCAACTGTATTTGGCAAATTTCTTGCAGATCAACATGAAAATGCACTCTCATGTAGTAATGTTGTATAGACTAATTGATGATTTCATAATTCCTGATAATGATTTTATAGAATTCCTAAACTGATATAAGTTACTCTCAAACCCCCTGTAGAATAAAAGCTGCAAATAGAGCTCTGTAAACCTTCATGTGTCACAGGCTAGTTGCACTAGGAAAAGAAAACAGGTGTGGAACAAATTTACAACCTAGAAAAACATTCCTTCTAGGTTAGGAACGAGGCCACTATCTGGTAACTATAGGTAATAAACTGGGAATGAGCAATTTATTGTAGGTGCAAGGACAGGAAATAAGTAATGGAGTAGTTTATACGAGACTTCAAAAATAATAAGACACAAGGCAGATGATTAGTTTTTTGACAAAACCCAGCTAACTTGTGATGTAAAAACTGTTGCTTTAAACGTATAATGAGCTTGTGGTGCCATAAAATACAAAAATGAATGTTTAGTTAGGTACTAGTCTTAATGGAAAGATATGTAAACAATTCTGTGGTAACTCCTTAAGCCTTATCGACACGAACTGTTGCCTTAAACTTAGTATGAACTTATGGGATGTAAAAGTGCTTAGAAAACCATGTGATCAATTATCCCGGGAAGGTATAAAAACCAAGAACAAGAATAAAGTGGTAGTGTAGCCCTTTTCTCCTTCATTCAGCGTGTGTGTGTGTGTGTGTGTGTGTGTGTGTGTGTGTGTGTGTGTGTCTGACTTTTTTTTTTTTTCTTTCTTTTTCTCTCTGGCTCATGGAGAGTTAAGGAACTCGGAGCCTCTTGCCTGGATAGCTAGATGCCTGAGTCAAAGAGTAAAGAGCCCAGGCAGCTTAGTTTCTTTTCTAATTCTCCTGCTACATTCAGCAGGAGTTAATTGCCAGAAGCCATCAGCTTTTGGCCCCTGAATAGCAAGAGGGAGTTAAATTGTTGAAGTGATCGCTTTTGACCCTGATCACCAATGCCACCCTTGTTATCTTCCCCAGCTAGCTGAATGTTGGGTGGGACCTGGGCACTCCTCCTCCTCTTCCTCCTTTTCCTCTTTCTTTTCAAGATTTATTTATTAGGCCAGGTGTGGTGGCCCATGCCTTTCATCTCAGCACTTACAGGCCGAGGCAGACAGATCTCTGTGAGTTCAAGGCCAGTCCCATAGAAAGTTCCAGGGTAGCCAGGGTTTTATATATATAGTGAGACCTTGTGTCAAAAGAAAAACAATAAAAAAAAAGAGAGATTTATTTATTTATTATTTATTTATTTATAAAAGAAATTTACCCTGTAGACTATGCTGTCTTTGAACTCAGAGATCCACCTGCCTCTGCTTCTCAGGTGCTAGGATTAAAGGTGTGTGCCACTATCACCTGGCAAGATTAATTTCATATATAAATACATATTTTTAAACATGTATGAGTGTTTTGCCTGCATGTATGTATGGGTCATGTGTGTGCAGTGCCTGAGGAAGCCAGAAGAGAGCATTAGATCCCCCCAGAAACAGAGTTAGAAGTAGTTGTGAACCACCAGGTGGGTGCTGGAAACAGAATCCAGGTCCTTGGCAAGGCAGTAAATATCTCATCTGCTGGGTCATCTCTCTAGCTTCTATTATTTCTTCTTGTTGGATTGATCTCTTTATCACTGTGGCTTTGATTTTATCTGACGCCTTGTAGTTTTTATATTACCCAGGCTGTCCTCGAAATCTTGGGTTCATGTGACCCTCATACCTCAACTTTGTAGGGGTTTTGTTTGTTTGCTGTTTGAGGTAGGATCTCACTATGTAGTACTGGCTAGCCTGGGATTGTCTGTGTAGATCAGACTAGCCTCAAATTCACAGAAATCCACCTTCCTCCACCTCCTGAATGGTTGGGATCAATAGTTTGTGCTATCACACCCAGAGACTTTAAAGTTTGTTAATTGAATTGTATTCTGTTTGATAAAAGTACAGGTACTTCAGGTCAATTTTGGTTTCTATTGCATGATACATGATTTTTTTTTTTAAAGATTTATTTATTATTATATGTAAGTACACTGTAGCTGTCTTCAGACACACCAGAAGAGGAGTCAGATCTTGTTACGGATCGTTGTGAGCCATCATGTGGTTGCTGGGATTTGAACTCTGGACCTTCAGAAGAGCAGTCGGGTGCTTTTACCCACTGAGCCATCTCACCAGCCCGGTACATGATTTTTTAAAAAAAAGATTTATTTATTTATGTGAGTACATTGTAGCTGTCTTCAGACACAGCAGAGGAGTGCAGAAGATCTTATTACAGATGGTTTGTGAGCCACCATGTGGTTGCTGGGAACTGAACTCAGGACCTCTGGAAGAGCAGTCAGTGCTCTTAACCACTGAGCCAGCTCTTCCAGCCCAGGATACATGTTTTCATCTCTTCACCATAGTCTGTGTGAGTTTAGTTGGTGAAGCAAGTTGCTCAGAAGCAGTTTGCACGAGTATTTCTTTTTTTTTTAAAGATTTATTTATTTATTATTATATGTAAGTACACTGTAGCTGTCTTCAGACACACCAGAAGAGGGAGTCAGATCTTGTTACAGATGGTTGTGAGCCACCATGTGGTTGCTGGGATTTGAACTCTGGACCTTCAGAGGAGCAGTCGGGTGCTCTTACCCACTGAGCCATCTCACCAGCCCCTGCACGAGTATTTCTATGGGCCAGAGTTGTAGACATTTCGATCCATCTTCACTTTTTCTTCTCTTAAATTCTGTATGAATAGAGAGCCACATTAGTGGTGTTGGGAGCCGGCTAGCCCATAGTCCCTTCTTTCCAGTCTCCTCTCAGAGGGTGATGGCCTTGGGGATGACTGTGATCCTTCAGCTGTGAAGCTCAGACACTCTTGTCTGTTTGCAGAGGAGCAGTGCCAGGGAGTGCAGGAGTTTTACACCAGGGCCTTGTTCACTGGCCTGACTCCATTAACCTTATTTCCTGTTCTCTTACTTTCTTTATTGCTGCTGTCTCTGCTCCGCATCCTCCGTTCCCCTGCTTTACGCTATGTAAACAACTGACTGGTTTTTGTTTTTGGTTTTTTTTTTTTGTGATTTACTTGTTTGTGGCCTACGCTGATCTCTGCGTGGGGGATGTGTGTCAGGCGAGGCTGTAGTCAGGAAGGGCAGAGGGCACTCTCGGGGAGGCCTTTCCCCTGAAGTGTCTGATGTGGTCTGTAATTTTTCTCGTGGCAATTTTGTGTGACCTAGGAGGTCACTCACTGTCCAGCCTCCTTTTAGGATCTGTTATGTTAGTCTTGGGCTCCTCAGATGTGGCGAAAAGTAACATAGCTGTGTAGAGAGAGGGCTCATTCTCTAAGTGATATTTTTAAGGTGACTGCATCACTGTAAGCGACAGGCTTCTATTATTCTAACCACTTTTGCTGACATTTCTTTTAAGCCAGTGGTGCGTTTGCTTGCCTTTGTAATTTGACATTTCTTCTGATGACTCAGGGTTATTACCGCACAGCCTTCTTTTCCCATTTCCCTTCCTTCCTTTTAAGACAGGGTCTTGCTAAATCACAAAGGCTGGCCTTCAACACATCTCGATTTTTCTGTGACGGTGAGGTCTCCTCAGGCTCCTTGGGTAGGAAAGAACATTTGCTGCTTTAGGGGCTTCGGACTGTTGACTTCAGTTCTCTGGGCTTTATTCTTCCCTGATGTCTAGTTGTGCCACCTGTGACAGCTGCCTGTCATCCCTTGATTCTGGCATTATACCTGCCTACATCTGCCACTCCCCTCTGATCTGATGTCTCTAATTTGAGAATAGGAATGTACTCAAACTCTTGAACACCCACCTACATACACTTGTTCCAGAAAGCATGCAAAGTAGCCATAGCTACGGAGAATCTGTGGACTTCCCCTGTCAGTAAAAGGCACGGGGTTTGCATGTGGGTTCAGGGCAGCGTGTGTGTGTGTGTGTGTGTGTGTGTGTGTGTGTGTGTGTGTGTGTGTGTGTGTCACTCAAAATGGTTTATTGTGCACCTACTATATTCAAAACACTCAAGGTGCAAGAGACAGATGGTTAGCACACATCTGTAGCAATCTGCTGCCTTGGAGTTCTCAGTGGGAGGTTCCTGCTTGAGTCCAGGGCCTGAGGCAGGAGCAAGTTCTGTGCACACTTCTTCTGCTTTTGGTCCCGGCTGGAGAGCTGCCATTAACTGAGGAGGTCTGCTGCCTCTGTGCAGTCCCCTCCCGAGGCCCGGTTGTCATCTCCTGAGTCTCCTCTGGTTTCAAACTCTCTGCGTTTCTCAGTGTTGAACAACTTTCCCTCCCAAGGTGCTAGGCTGAGGCCAGGTGAGAGCCTTTTATTGGACCCCTCTAGGGATACTTCTTTGAGTTTTTTTCCATGCTTCATGGCAGTGTGGACCAAAGAGAGTGCAGCCACCAAGTCCTCCGAGCCAAAGTCTGCCTGTGTGCAGGGACAGGATCTAATTGTTTCGTGGATGTGGGATGAGAGGTGGGAATGATGATGTCGGGTTTTTTTTTTTTTTTTTTTTTTCCTGTGGCTTTGGCAGGATGACTGCCCAGACCTGTTGGTATGTGGATCTGATCCTGACCTTAACCTTGGGGTTGCTCTAAATTGACTGCCAGACCAAAGCCCGAAAGGCAGACTTCTAAGATAACCTTGGTAGAGTGAAGGGTGTGCTCTACTTGTGTTTGAGGCTGAGCCTAACAGTTGTGTGCTTCTAGGTGCAAGGAGCAGAGAGCCTTTACTTTCAGTATAATGTGAGGATGACCTGAGGGCCAGGGAATCTAGGTGCAGTGATGTAGCTGCTCTAGAAGCAGAGGCAGGAGGATTACTTGAGCCCGGGAGTTCTAGATAACGTATCTGAGAGATCTGGTGAAAAAGCTGGGCATGTGGCTCTTGTCTCTAATTCTGGCATTTGGAAGGTAAAAGTGGATTTATCATGAGTTCTAGATCAGCCTAGCCTGTGTAGCGAGACCCTGTCTTAAAAACCAAACCAAACCAAACAACAAAACAAGCAGGGTGGTGTGTGGTACAGTGCTCCTTCAATTCCAGTGCTCTGGAGACAGAGGCAGGTGAACTCTTTTTGAGTTCAAGGCTAGCCTGGTCTACATAGTGAGTTCTAGGCCAGCCAAGGGTTATACTGTGTCCACACACACACACACACACACACACACACACACACACACACACACACACACACACACACTGTGAAAACCATACATTGAACTCAAGTGTAAGGTATTGATTGTTGATGCTTGAAGCTGGTATCTCATCGTGTTGCAGGCCTTTACTTTACAGGAATGCAGCTTGGCTTTCTCCCAAGTGGTCATGTGCACGAGTCATTACACAGGCCGTATCTGGACGTTGTTCTGTCTTTAGTAACTCCAAAGACAGGATTCACAAGCTCGGTCCTTCCATTACCGTTTCATAAGCTCATGGCACAAGTCAGATGCTGAGATTCTAAGCGGCCTAAGTGAGGACTCAAGCTAATTTTTCATGTTTAACAAGAGAAAGACTTTAATATACAGCCCTCATTTATTCTGTTCTTCTGGAAGCACGATGTAGGCATACTGTGTGCTAGATATTACACTTGGTGCTGGGAAAGAATAATAATGGACATCCCTGTTCTTTCAAGACCTCACAGGGCAGAAGGGAGACAGACAGATATGCCACCCAACAGTGTGCCCCGTAATGTAAGTGTGGTGACAGGCATGACAGAAGCCAGGAGGACAACTTTAGTTTTATTTTATTATTTTGTTTTGAAAATGTAGCCCAGGCTGGCCTCCTGTCTCAGTCTCCCCATTGCTGGTTATTTCAAGTGTTGACTTACCATTCCTGGCAGAATTTCTCGGTTCAGGCATGAGTCTTAGCTGAGGAGACATGCAGCTAATTTCTCAGTGAAAACCCTATTTGTGGAGAAGCAGAGACTCATCAGTGTGTGGAATGTTCAGAGAGTTCTAGGTAGTTGAATGGCTGGAATGTGGGCTGGGCAGCGAGATGGCCTGGGATGAAGATGGCTCTACATGGTGCCTAATATGGACTGGATCTTGAGGGTAGGGACGCTGCTGGTTTTTTGCAAAGCAGGTGAAGTTGAAGGAGAGGAGAGGTCCTGAAATGAACACAGCTCGTTCCAAGGAGAACTCTGGTGGCCACGTGGAGAGTGTTTTTGGAAAGAATGTGAGAAGGAAGGTGGAGATGCTCATTCAGGAACAGAAACCAGAGTCCTCATGGAGAGCAGTGAAAAGGAGTGAGTGGCCTTAGGGACAGAGATGAGGGCTTGGATAGAGAATTGCTGGGGCTTTGGTAGTGAGAAGGGTGTTGTGGGTGGGACCACACTTTAAAACAAGGGAGATGGGCTGAGTGAGGAAGTAGGGCCTTTTGGGCTTGACCTGGGCTCCTGCAATCCTTTTGGGTCTGTCCTGGGCTCCTTTGGTCCTGGGTCAACAAGAGACCCATGCTGCATCTGCAGCCACCTGAGGAGTTCTTTGTAGAGTTCCATTCAAGAGAAGCCGGGTCTCATCTTAGAGAGAGAGAGAGAGAGAGAGAGACAGAGACAGAGACAGAGACAGAGAGACACAGAGACACAGAGAGACAGGGAGACAGACAGAGGGGGAAGAGAGAGAGAAAGACAGAGGGACAGAGAGACAGGGTCTCACTCTATATATCACTAGACCAGTCTGGTCTCTATATCACAGAGATCCGCCTCCCTCTGTATCCTGAGTGTTGAGATTAAACACATGACACCATGGCTTGGCATTAAAAAAACTGTAGACCAGGCTCAAACAAACTCAGAGAGAGCCACTTGCCTCAGCCTTATGAGTTCTGGGACTAAAGGCATGCACCATCACATTTGGCATTCACTATATTGTTTTAAAAGATTTTTAAAAAAATTATGTGTATGCTTGTATGTGGCTATGTGCATGTGCGTGTGGATGGTACAGAGGACAGAGGCATTGCATTCTGGGATCACAGGTGTGTGTAAGCCACCTGAAATAGGTATTGAGAATAACATTTAGGTTTCTGCAAGTCCACCACACACGCTGGCCACTGAGTCCTCTCCGCAGCCGGAGACTTGGAGTTTCTTGTTATTTTATTTATATGTGTGTCCTTTGTATATGTGTATGTGAGTTTATTTACGCAGATGTGTGTGCAGGCACCCATAGAGGCCAAAAGAGGGCATCAGAGACCTTGAAGTTGGAGTACAGGTGTTAGAACAAACTGGTAGAGGTGCTGGGATCTGAACTCTGGTCCTTAAAATTAACTCTTGGCTGCTGAGCTGCTCCAGTCCAAACTTTATTTTTATATTGTATGTATGGGTGTTTTGTCTGCATATACGTCAAGTGAACCACTTGCTTGCATGGTACCCACAGAGTCAAGAAGAGGGCATCAGAACGACTTGAAAGTGGAGTTACAGATGGTTGTGAGCCACCATGTTGGTGCTGGGAACTGAACCCAGACCTTGGCAAGAGCACCAAGGGCTCTTAACGGCTGAGTCATCTCTGCAGCCCCCAAAGTTGGAGTTTCTAAACAAAAGGTTTTAATATAGGTTTGAGCATGACCATTAAGGGGAAGAAAGATACTTAGGAAAAGGGGCTAATTACCCAAATGTGGTTGTGAGCATCTCTAGAAAAGCTTGCTCTTAAGCTCTCAACAATATCCATTTACATACTTTGGATGGTTTCTGAAGTGATGTGGTTCAAAGAGTTTCCAAGAACTTCTTTCCCCTCCTCTTTGGTAAATGAGATCATAGGGTGGTTCATGGTTCACAAGGGAGCTAAGAAATGTGTTTTGATTACAAACAAAGTTAATAATTGTACTAGTGAGATCCTCAAAAAATTACAGGTTTGCATCTGGGGGAAAAGAATGAAATTAAACTAAAAGCATGGTCCATTTTAATGTTAACATTATTTGAATTATTTCTACATGGAAGGAATGTTGTACCTTTAGGTGATCTTTGTGGCAAATTTTCTCAGTTGTCTCAAAATTCTCCACCGTCAGCTGGTGCAGGATTTCAAGTAGACTCTGGTGTGAGGGCTTCTTCCCTTCTCATGTCCCCTTGATTTCCCCCTCTCCCCCTTCCCTCGACCTTCTATCCTACCTTAGTTCTTACAAGCAATGCCTCCCCAGGGTCACTGTGACCTGGAGTTCGGTCATTTTCCGGGAAGCTGAGTCATGTTTAATTTAAAAAGAAATTGACATGCCAGGTGTTAGGGTACAGTGGTGAGCATGTGTGTATAATTGCTATGACCAGATGCAAATGGTCACTGTGAAGGCACCCCCTTTCCTTAGCAGAGTGAAAAGCCACAGAAGCACAAAGTAGTCACCAGGAAGTTGCCTGCAGAACACAGAATCAGGACAATGGTTAAAAATCTGAGCTGAGAAAACTGTCACTGAAGTGCCTTTAATCCCAGCACTTGGGAGGCAGAGGTAGGCAGATCTCTTGAGTCCATGGCCAGCCTGGTCTACAGAGCAAGTTGCAGGGTAGCAAGGGCCAACACATAGAAACCCTGTCTCAAAAACAACAACAACAACAACAACAACAACAACAAAACTAAAACAGAAAACAAACAAACAAAAAAACCAAAATAAAACAAATCCCAAACAAACAAGCAAAAAACAAAAAGAAAACTTTTATTGATTGTAGCAGGCTTTATAAAACATGAATCTGAAATGTCATTGGTAGTGTGGTAGAGGAGCCAGGCAAATATATACCCAGCAATGTATGTGGCAGTTTCTAGGAGGGGTGGACACTCAGTGGATGGTGTCACATCTGTGTTGAAAGATGGAGGGGTCAGAGTTGGGCTGAAGCACTCAGATTTCTACCGTGCCTAAGTGTTCTGCCTTGCCTGGCTTCCTGCCTTCTCCTCTTTGGTCTCTTTGCTGCACTCAGGCTTGTTCTTGCTTTGGCTAAATGCTGCCTGGTGTGTTTCTGCTTTGGGTTTGGTTTGTTCCTTTTACCAGGAAGGCTCTTTTCCCCAGATGTTCACAGACCCGCTCCATGCACTTCTCTGGGAGATGGGTCACAATGGTCTTTCTTGTGAGATTGGGGTGTAGCTCAGAGGTAGAGCATGTGTCTAGCATGTGTTGGGCTCTGTGTTTGATCCTCAACACCAGAACCAAACAAGGAAGCAGAAGGACCAGAGTAAGTCCTCGGCTTCTCATCCCGCGTTGTTTCTTCCTTTCTTTAAGACACTTTATGAAATATTTTTGAGTGTGTATGTGTGTGGCGTGTGTGTGTGTGTCTGTGAATGCCAAGTGTGTATGGGTACACTCAGAGGTTACACCAGGAGGCATCAGGCAGGGCTCTTGGGACTGGAGTTAGATTGCTATGAGCTGCCTGTGGGTGGGGAGAACCGAATGCCAGTCTGCAAGAGCAGCAAGTATGCTCAACTCCTGAACCATCATCTCTCCAGCCCCTCCTTAAAAATTGGTGTGGTGAGTGTGTACAGGCGTGCATAGCACATGTGTGGAGGTCAGAGAAAAATGACCAGAAATAAACTTTCTCCTTCCATCGTGTGAATTCTGGGGATCAAACTCAGGTCATTGGGCTTGGTGGTAGGTTCCTTTATCCACTGAGCCATCTCGATGGGTCCCTCTCTTCTCTCTGTATTTCCTCTTTCTCCTCTTCTTCCTCTTCCTCCCCCTCTCTGTCTCTCTCTCTCTCCTCCCGAGCCCCACCCCAGCTCCCTGGTTCATTTTGCTCTGTGGTACCATTACTACCCAGCATCAGTGATTCATTTGCTTATTGTCCACCTTTTCCTCTACCAGGCAAATATCATGGGAATAAGCACTTTGCTTTGCTTAGTGTTTACTCTGCCCTCTGTACGACATCCATGCCCTTCTCCTTCTAGGAATCATTACATCTTTTGAAGAAGGGGTGTTGGTGGTGAGACTTTCTAGACATGGGGAAAGGCACACAGGTGAGAGAAAATATGGGGTATGCGTACTTGTAGGAGATTGTGAGTTGCACCTTCCTGGGGGTTCAGACTTATCCTAAATAGGGAACCAGTATAGCTGGATTGGAACCTGGGCAAAGCCAAGGCAGACACCATTCTGAAGTTCTTTCAGGGCTGGGGACATGGCTTAGTTCTTAAGAGCTTTTGTAGAGGACCTGGGTTTTTATATCCCTAGCACCTACATGGTAACTCATCAGTGCCTATAATTCTGTTTCCAGGGCATTCCTCTTCTGTGTGGTGCCTACAGCAATAGGGTCTTATCTAGTTGAGTTGGGCAACCAAGAGTAATATCAATAGTCTTTGTTGTTTGGGGCCTCCTTAACCAGTACTCAGTATGTAGTAACTGAGTATGATGATTTATCCCAGGCCTGGAGCTGAGATTTTTATTTAATGACCCGTGTCTTCTGAGACCCATTGTCCACCCATGAAGGGTTATTGTGTTCAAATTCCCTTAAAAATTTTGTATTAGAACCTTTTTTTTTTTACTTGTTTATTTTTATGTTGTATGGGTGTTTGGCCTGCATATGTCTGTGTAGCGTGCATGGAATGCCTATGAGATCAGAAGAGAGTGTCAGATCCTCTGGAACTGCAGTTACAGGTGGCTGGCTGTGAGCTGCCTTTGTGGCTGCTGAAAATGCAGCTCAGGTCTTCTCCACCAAGCCATCTCTCAGCCCCTCAAAATAGTGGCTTTCCATAAGGAATTTTCATACATTCTTAGTTTGGACTATTGTACCCCCAAACCCTCCTCTCCCGTGTCCCCCAATCCTGCTTGGGTACTTAAAGCCCCGGGTTCCTTCATCTTACACTTTCTTTTAATCATCTGTATCCCTCATCTGACACCCTCTTCTGACTTCACAGGCTTTCCAAGCATGCTACACAGACATACATGCAGGCTTCCCCTTGTACCATTTGGGACCCCACCTCCCTCTCACGGGCTCTAGCCTCTGGAGCTCTGTAGACACTCCAGATTAAACACAGAAATCTAAAAATTCAAAGCCAGGACCACATATGAGAGACGACATGCAGTGCTGTGCCTGTTATTTGTTTGTTAGGGTGCCCTGCCTTTTCCTGAAAAGGGGGGGGGGGTTACTAAAACCTCCCGTGACTGCTCTGCTGGGGCCACTCTGTGACTAACTGTGCTACTGTGTGTTTTATGACATTGAGTGCTCCTTTGTTTGGGTCATAAGTGCTTAGAACCATCCTGTCGTCTTGGCGGATTGGTCCTTCAGTCAGCATGAAGTGGTGGCGTTTTCCTTTCTCACCAGTGTTGGTTGGAACTCTGTCTGTTGTTAGGACAGCCACAGCTGCTTGTTCACTCGCTCAGTGCACTTGGAAATCTTTTTCCAGCCTGGCAACCTAAGGCTGGGTTTGTCTTCTGTGGTGAGGGGAATTCCTTGGAGGCTGCACATAGATGGCTCCTGGTTCTCCATCCAGTCTTCTCGTCTGTATCTTTTGACTGGGGAATTGAGGACACCAGTGCTCAGCGTTATTATTGGAAGCTGTGTGTCGATTCCTGACCATTTGTTTGTAGCACTTGTTTTTTCTCTTCCTTCCTTATTGAATGTTAATTCTATTCGTTCATTTCTTGTGGCCTCATGGATGGACTTGCCTTTCTCTTCGGTCTAAAAAGATTCTTTCAGATATCCTCTGTGGAGTTGGCTGAGTGGTCATGCATCCCTTTAGTCTATTTTTATTTTTTACTTCTAAAAAACTTCATATGTATTTATTTATTTTGAGAGTAGGGTCTTTCTATGTAGCCCTGGCTGTTCTGGAACTATTTATGCAGACCAGGATGGCCTTGAACTCACAGACCTATACCTGCCTCTGCTTCCCAAGTGCTGGGATTAAAGGCATGCACTACTATGCCTGGCTCCTTTAGTCTATTTTTTAAAAAAATGTTTTTATTTTATGTGTGTAAGTGCCTGCATGTGTGTATGTGTACTGGGTGAATGCTTTGTGTCCAGAGAGCCCAGGAGAGAGTGCTGAATTCTCTTGGAACTGGAGTTAAGATAGTTTTGTGAGCCACCACGTGGGTGCTGGGAACTAAACCCAGGTCTTCTGTAAGAGCTGCAAGAACCAGAACCAGCTCTCTACCCACCAACCCAACCCCCTTACTCTATTTTATCATGTCAGGCTTTAACTTTCATTTATTGAAGATTTTATTTATTTTAAAGTGTGTGTGTGTGCACGCACATGCATGAACACACACACACACACACACACACACACACACACACACACACACACACACACACACGAGTGCAGGTGCCTGTGGAAGCCAGAGTGTTGCTTCTCCATGGAACCAGAGTTACAGGTGGTTGTGAGCCTCTTAGTAACATATATAGTGTTGGGAACTGCAGGAACAGTACATGTACTTGACCGCAGAGCCATCTTTCCACACTGAAACTTTGTAATTTTGAATTTTATGGTTTTAAAAAGATCTTTTTTTAAAGCATACAGGTCACAGCAGAGAGATGAGTTAGTAAGCGACTCCTTACTGTGGCTTGGATTAGAATCATAAGGTCATGGTTTGGGGATAAGGGGGCTAGCTGGGTCCGACATTGGCTGGGCTTGATGATAATATGATACCCACGTAGTAAGCTATATGGTGGATGGTGATGTTGAACGGTAATGTGGTACCCACGTAGTGAGCTATATGGTGGACAGTAATGCTGATCACTCATATGAGGAAGAGTAGGTTTGAGAGAACTGCTGGGATTAATTTTAAATATGTTGAATTGGATGTGCCTGATGACACCCAGTAGTGATTCTTTTTAAAAGATTTATTTATTTATTTTACTTTATGTATATGAGTATACTGTTGCTCTCTTCAGGCAAGCCAGAAGAGGACATCGAATCCCATTGTAGATGGTTGTGAGCCACGATGTGGTTGCTGGGAATTGAACTTGGGACCTCTGGAAGAGCAGTCAGTGTTCTTAACCGCTGGGCTATTTCTCCAGTCCCAATAGTAACTTAAAAAAAAAAGCATTATTGTTTATTTATGCATAGGTATGTCTGTGTGAATGTATGCTAGCTACGTGGTACTCTCAGAGGCCAGAAGAGATGCCAGGTCCCCTGGTGCTAGAATGGCAAACAGTTGTAAGCTGCCCAATGTGAGTGCTGGGGTCCCCGCTTGGGTCCTCTGGAAAGAGCAGCAAGTCCTCAACCGCTGAGCCATCTCTCTGGTCTCTCATTGGCTGGTCATGCTTCTAGGGTCATGTAGTTGGCTGCTACTGCATTTTGGGAATCGTTATCATATAGTAATAGAAACCAAGGGCACAGAGGGCATGACCTAGGGCCTGGTTGTAGAAAGGGAGGACAAAGAACAGACTTTAGGATTACCAATGTTTGGGAGATCTCAGTTCTGCAAAAGTAGTGACAAAGGAGGACCCGCTAAGAGGGGAGACAGAGAGGTGGTGACCGGGAGAGAGCAGTTTGAGAAATAACCAGTGAGCAGCAGTGTCTCATTCGCTAAGCGGCCAAGCTAGATAAGGATGAGTTACAGGGAGGCCAGTGGTGACTTCCCACGTGGGCTTTCTCCTAAGGCAATTTCAAGGCAGTGAGGTTGGAATTGGATTTCAGAACTATTTCACCAAGAAAAATCTACTCAGTGTTGTTATGAGCTTATTTCTGTGCTGTGCCTAGGGGAGACAGATCCATTAAACGGTCTTTCTTTACGTATCTCAAGGTAGGCACATAAACCATTCTAAGCCACTGTAGTATCGAGGAAGGGGGGGGGGGGCGGCACAGAGGAGCGGCGTGCCAGGGCTGGTGCGTTCATCCTCAAAGCGGTCTTTCTAGAAGAAATTGGTTAGTCATTTGGAATTAACAGATTCCAAGCAGGAACTCAAGGAACCTTGAGTGCGATGGACGGCAGGGGAGGGGAGATGCTAGACCATTGTAGGGAAGGGGGTGGCGATAATCTGTCCCTGTCTCTGTCTCTGTCTCTGTCTCTGTCTCTGTCTATCTCTTCAGATTCTCATTATGTAGCACTGGCTGGCCCGGAACTCACTATGTAGACCAGGCTGGCCCAGGTGGAATAAGCATCTGGAGGTCCATGCTTGCCCAAACAGCCTTCTGCGGAGGCAGGATGCTCTGGCCACTGAGCACGGCTACACGTTGCTGTTCTCGCCTTGCCTATTCTCATTCATTTCAAGTTAGTTATTTTGGTTTAGCTTTCCCCCTCTTTGTTGACAGGACATGTCTCTAGTCAGCCGACTGCCTGAGTCAACCAGCAGCATTTACTGAGGGCTGTGAACAGGGCATAGCATCTTTGCATGCCCTGGACTTGGCCCTGCAGAACTGTATGTACTAATAGGATCCTTAGTAGACGCTGACTTGCTGACTATACAGAAGCCAGAACTCAAGATTCAGCATCTTTGAGATGGGGCATTTCGTGCGGTGGACTCTCTAGGGTCCTGGCTGAGGCCTGTGGTCTGCTGTAGAAGCTGGGCAGAGGGAAGGACAGACAGTTCATCAAGAGCTGACAAGCCAGATGGTGGACTGTGAAGGACTTCGGATCTCTGTGTGTGTCTGTCTGAGATCTTTGACCATATGTCCTCGTGCAGTTTTTCCTGACTAGAGTGACTGACCTCATGTGCTTATGGCTAATGAGGCGGAACAGCTGGGCCTCCAGCTGACTTTTGCCCCTTGAATTTCTTCTTGGAAGCTAGTTAGTTTCCTATCTTGGAGAGGTTTTCCAAGGATCCATCCATCTTAAGTTTGAGTTAGGTCATGTCCCACAGTCACCTTAGCAATTAGGGTGGCATCAGAATTTAGGGTTATTCCTAGTATAGGATCAGTGCAAATTCCTCTCCAGAAGTGAAGGGGCACAGCTGTGTGAGGGTTTAACCCATATAGCTCTTAGGGGTTCATTCTTGGGCCCTTTTCTCTGTTACCTTTGTCTCCACTTCAGAAGTACCGAAGGGATGTTCTAGAGGAATGCTGGGAGAATTGCCTGGAACAGTGGGTCTGAATCTTAGCTGTACACTGGGATTATCAAGAGAATTTTAAAAATATAGATTTATTTATGTGCATGGGTATTTTGCCTGCATTCATGTCTGTACAGTATGTTCATGCCCAGTGCCCATGGAGGCTGAAAGAAGGTGCTGGGCCCCTGGAACTGATGGCTGTAAACCACCCTGTGGGTGCTGGGAATCGAATCCTGTTTCTCTAGAAGAGCATCCAGAGCTCATAAATGCTGAGCCATCTCTGTAGCCACACACCAACCCCCTTTTGAGACAGGGTCTCACTATGTAGTCTTGACTGGCCTGGAACTTGCCATGTAGATCAGGCCAGCCTCAAACTTACAGAGATCGGCATGATGAAAGGCGTTGGCCATTACTCTCATCCAAAGAATTAAAAACTCCAAAACATTCCTTCCATCCTCCCTGCTTGGGGGTATCTGAGCCACTTAGACAGACAAGGCAGAGGCCTGTGGGAGGGCAAGACTAGAGGAAACCAAACAAATTACTACTAAGGAGAGCTGGGGGGGTCTCCTGATGCAGGAGATGGAAGAGCAGGTCTCAGTGTTGCCATGGTACCTGAGTTTTAACAACTTGGTGACAGCAGGGCTGCCTCAGAGGCTTTGACTTCATTGCCAGCAGTGACAATGTGCCACAGAGATGTAGGAGCCCAGGCTAAGGAAAGGTTCAGGCATGTTCTGCCCTAAGCTGGTCTGCATGTGATTATCTCATGAGGTAATTACCCCAGTTAAATGCAAAGCGGCATATTACCAGACTGCTCTGGGAAGCTCTGTTCCAACTTCCCAAGTCAGAACTGCCCAGGAGCCTTCCCGTGCGTGGCAGGTGACTTCTCAGGCCTTGTGCCAGGGTGCACCTGTGAAAGGTCAGAGGACAACTTGTGGGAGTTGTTTCTCTATTTTCACCATGTTGGTCCTGGGGATCAGACTTTGGTTGTCGGGCTTGGCTGTGAGTACCTTGATAACCAAGATAATCCACTGAGTCATCTTGCCTGCCTTATGGTTGCTTAGAAATCTAGGGGAATGTATAAACCATGTGCTTGCTTCCTTAGAGATGCCACAGCCGCAGTGTTTAAAGTGCTGACTGAATTCTAGAAAGGACACTGGGAGGGGTCTGATTCAGTGACCCATGGCCACTCTGTGTTTGGATCTTCTTCCCCCATGACACATGAGTCAGTGAAATGTTTCTGTGACCCGGAACAACACCTGGGGGACATCAGAAAAGAAGAGTCAGTAAAAAGTTGAAGATGTCTCTCGGGCTTGTTTGTGGTGTGTGTTGGTGTAACCAGCAGCTTCTCTCTCTCTTTCTCGGAGTGGGACTTGGTTAGAGTCAGGTGGTGAAGGATCACACTCGGATGTATTTGCTAGAACTGGGGTGTACGATATGAATGAGAGGCTGACTTGCATGAGGCTCACTGGTTAACAGTGTTTGCTGCTCTTGCACAGGGCCAGAGTTTGGTATCCCAGCACTCTGGTTAGTGCCCCTGCCCCTTCGGCCAAGATCACATTTAATATTCTTTGATTGCAGTAAGAAAAAAAAGTTCAGTCCAACAAGATACTGAGACCTGTCCAGAGATTTTCCCCTTCTTTTTCTTTACTTTCTAACTACTGTAATAAACAGTGCCGCTAAACACCAACAGCTCTCTGCCTGCGATCAGGGAGGCTGGTTCCTGTGCTTAAAAGGAGGTCTTCCTGCCGGGCAGTGGTGGCGCAAGCCTTTAATCCCAGCACTCGGGAGGCAGAGGCAGGCAGATTTCTGAGTTCAGCCTGGTCTACAAAGTGAGTTTCAGGACAGCCAGGGCTACACAGAGAAACCCTGTCTCAGAGAAAAGAAAAGAAAAGAAAAGAAAAGAAAAGAAAGGAAAGGAAAGGAAAGGAAAGGAAAGGAAAGGAAAGGAAAGGAAAGGAAAGGAGAAGGGAAGGGAAGGGAAGGGAAGGGAAGGGAAGGGAAGGGAAAAGGGAAAATAAGGGAAAAAGGGAAAAAGGGAAAAAGGAAAAAGGAAAAAGGAAAAGAGAAAAGAAAGGTCTTCCTTTGTTACTTACAAAATGTGGCCCATATCTTAGAAGGGACACAAAGATGCCAGCCTCTTCATTGTATCCTTACCTTAGGGAGAAGGGTTACTTTCATTGTTGGACTTTTCCCCCCCTCTCTGTCCTGGACCTGGCTCTGTAGACCAGGATGGCCTTGAATTTAGAGATCTATCTCTGCCTCCTGAGTACTAGGATTAAAGATGAGTACCATCACTGCCCTACCAGACTGACTCTGACTCTGACTCTGACTCTGACTCTGACTCTGACTCTGACTCTCTCTCTCTCTCTCTCTCTCTCTCTCTCTCTCTCTCTCTCTCTCTCTCTCTCTCTCTCTGTCTTTGAGACAGGGTATTACTATGTCCCTTGGCCTGCCTGGAACTCAAAACCAGAGGTTCACCATTCTCTGCCTCCCCAGTGTTGGCATTAAAGGCCAACCCACACCACCACACACAGGGTCTGCTATTGCGATGTAAGCCATCTTCCATCAGTGCAGGAAAACCAGGGCTGGAGAGATGGCTCCGCAGTCACAGCCCTCGTACAGGATCTGGGTTAGATTCCCAGCACCCACAGGGAGTGGCTCACACAGGTCGCCTGTAGCTCAGGCCTCTGGCTTTCTCAGGCACCCGCACTCATGTGGTGCACATGCAGACAGGAAGGCTAGAACAGGTGCAGGACCAGATAGACGGTCTGGACTTGTGGCGTGTGGCACACATTGTCAGATTAGAAAAAGGCAGTTTGCTTTCCCAATAAAGATTACAAAACATGTAAGAAGCGGGAAAGGAGACAGGGCTTCCCTGACATCCTTTGATGGTATTAATTTCATTCTGTTATATTTTGAACTCTATGAATTAAGAAGAGCATATTGTGGAAAAATGCAAGCACATATTAATGCAAAAGTAGAGTGAACAATGAGACCAACGTTTGTTACTCCAGCACAGTGTACGTTGTCGCTGCTGTGGTCCCATCCCGTGAGAGTACTGAAGCTTATCTAAGCATCATTAACATTTAACTTGTAAGCTTCAGGATTAATCTCTACGGGATAAGGACTCACAGTTTGTTGGTGAGACTTTAGACTATTTGAAGTTAAACCTGGGCATTGATCAGAGCAGGCTAAAGGTATTGCTACTTTTGGATTAAAAATTATCTTATGTGTATGTGCCTGGATGCATGTGTGTGTCGTGTGCATGGAGGATCCTGCAGAGATCAGAAAATTGTGTATGGTCCCCTAGAACCGGAGTTATGGGTAGTTAGTTGTGTGGGTGTTGGGGACTAGACATGGGTTCTCTGCAAGAGCAGCAAGTACTCTTAACTGATCGGTCTCCCACCTTCCCTTTTCAGAACAACCTGGGCATTTCCATTTTGTTCTAGAGCGGATTCTGGGCCCTCATGACAGCATCCTCCCCAGAGACTTTGTGTCTGCTGGGGTTGACCTGTCCTGGAGTGCCTCTTCAGGTTGCAGGAGTGTCATCTTCCCAGCAGCTGCCTTGCAGGGATAGAGTAGCAGCTGGGTCAAGGTTAAAGGTCATTTTAGGCAATCCTCCCATGGACTTGGCTCAGTATTGGGTGGGGACTGAATTACCCGCCGGGGTAGAAGGGCAGGTGTCTTTGTCTGTAGGCTAACTTGCATCCATCCCTATTATTCTAACCCTGAGGTCTCCTTCCTCTGACTCCGCAGCAGGAGGTGGGGCTTTGCTTCAAGAGCCATACTTTTGGCTGAGCTTTGGGGACTCTGGTCAGCTGTATCTGTTAGGGGTGGGGACAAAGAGCCTAGTCAGCATTGAGGCTTGCCTTATTCATTTCCTGTTCCCAGGGCCAGGCTCTCTGGAGGAAGCTGGGAGCTGTGCAAGGTGTGAGCCAGCTCCCTTCAGCCGGTTCTCTCAGTGCTCCCGTCTCTGTGTGTAGGGTTTTGCATTCAAATTGAGCCTCCCCTCCTCAAGTTCAGTACAGAGAGCAGACCGGGACATGATGGGGGTCTGTGACTGGGGGTTGTTCCCCAGTAGTGGGGAACATGGCAGGTAACAGAAGGGATGAAGTGATCCTAGCCGTAGGGATCAAAATATCAACATTCTCAGCCTGGGAGTTGTGACCTCGATGAGTGTGCGTGGGGGTCCAATGACCCTTTCACAGGGGTCACATGTCAGATACCCTACATAACATATATTTACATTATGATTCATAACAGTAGTAGAATTAAAATGGTGAAGTAGCAACAAAATTTTTTGTTTGGGGAGGGTCACTGTGGCATGAGGAACTGCATTAAAGGGTCTCAGCATTAGGAAGGTTGAGAACCGCTGCTCCGCATTCTCCTGGCCGGGGTCGCTGTAAGAAAAGGCGTGAGTCAGCTGTCTTGTCTGTGCTCATGACCGTGAACAGAACCAAGACAAAGTGCCCTGTGACATGGAGCTGCAGACTCTGCGAAGCAGAAGTAGTCCTTTAAGTCTATTCCAGTCCCATGCTGTGACCTATGGTTACCCTGCTAGGCTGGCCCACCCTGGGGCATCGTTGGCCACTCAAAGAGACAAAGTAAGAGTAGATGCAGAGGGAGATGCACTCAGTATGGCAACACTGGGAAGGGAAACGAACAAGCAAAGAGGTTCAGTAGATTCTAATATGAGGCTTAGGTCTAAATAGAGGGTGAGAGACATGCACAGCTAAGCAGCCCTGGTAAAAGAATGGTCTCCACCACCCTGGTCCTCATCGCCTTAGTTCTAATGTCTCTAGCAAAGTGGCCTGAGAAGATGCCACGCTGTGTGAAATCACTTTGAGTCACTAGGTTTTCCTGCAGCCGGCACCAGGCTTCAGCCCTTTTCTTTTCTACGCACGGGATGCCTAAGGAAATTCCAACTTACTTGGGACCACGGCTTAATGATCTGCTAGCCAAAAGTGGGGAGAGATATAAGTTTCACTTTAGAATGTCTTCATTCCTGCCAGGGGGTTCCTGTTCTAGGGGCCCCCACTCTCCTGAGCATACATAGGCAAAGCACATCTGTGTTTGGCGTTTCTAATGAAAACTTGGCTTGCAGAGCCTAAAGGTGGAGAGTGGCCATTGCCAGATAGGGAGAGACAGGTTTCTCGTGGTGTTGAAATAGCTCAGGATGGAAGTCCAGTGGGTAGCGAGGGATGGACCACTGGCTGAGGAAGAGCAGTGTCTGACAGGCTTGTGGAGGGCAAGATAAAGACACGTTATTTTGTGGGATTACTGAGGAGACAGTACACTACCGTCTTTAATGATTAACTTAGCACCGGGGTGGCCTGGAGCGATGGGTACGTGTTTGCTCAGCCTTTCGATAAGGTTTGGTTGTTTACTGTTATGTCTATTAGGCACAAAGACATGTATTTGAGTAGAGCCAGAAATCTCCTCAGAAGAAAACAGAAAAAAACGTGGGTAATACGTAGAAAGGGAGCTGGGGAGGTGGCTCACTGGGCAGAGTGCCTGGTGCTCGAGAAAGGAGACCTGAGTTTAGACCCTCAGGGCCTGCTTAAAGAGTCAGCTTGCTGAGTACCTGGGGGAAATCGATGAGTTCCAGGTGCAGGGAGATTATCTCAAAAAAGAGTAGGGCGGACAAGCTGACAATGTGGCTTAGCCAGTAAAGGCTCCTGCCACCAGGCCTAAGTTTGACCCCTGAGCTCCACATGGCAGAAGGAGAGAATTGTCTCTTACAAGTTGTCCTCTGACCTCCACGTGTGTGCTGTGGCATGCACACTTACGTGGGAATAACTATAATAAAAGATAAGGTAGAGAGGTGATGGAGGAAGACACCCGATATTGGCTTCCACGTATGCATGTAGGGGTGAGTGCACACTCATGTGCCTGTAGGGGTGAGCACACACTCCTCATTTGTGTGCACTCGCATACACACAGACACAGTAAGGTTAGAAGAAAGACTGGAAGAGAAGATGGCTTATTCTCCCTGTTTCTTAGTGGAGGCCTCTGGACCAGAATCACAACAAGGCCAGGACCTAATAATTGTAGGAGGTCTGTGGAGCCTGGGGGCATTGTCAGGACTCCGAATTAGTAAGATTGCTTTCTTTCCTTCTGAGATGGGGTCTCTATAGTCCAGGCTAGTTTAGGAGTCACTATCTAATCCAAGGTGACCTCAGATTAAAATTTGTGGGTGTATAAAGTGATGACAGGAACTGCTCCATGGTGTGGTGAAGGGGAGGGTTTTTATTGTAGACAAGAGAAAGCGATCCACCAGAGGCCCCTGGAAGAGTCCAGAGCAGAGAGAACAAGCAGGAGACTGAACATGGCCAGCAGACTGGACTCAGGCAGGGCTATCTGGAGGGAGGGGAGGATAGCAGGGATAGAGAATAGAACAAAAAGCAAGAGCAGAGGGGGGTGGAGCTGAGTGAGGGGTGGGGGAGACAAGTGGGAGGGTAAGAAGAGTGAGTACCCCCCCCCGGGGGGGAGGGGAGGGAAGCCTGTGAACTGGAGGGAATTTAGGGAGAGGAGGAGGTGAGAATAGCTAGATGCTAGTGTGGACTTTGACAGGTGCCTGTGGTACTGAGGGAGCCTAGAGGCCAGTATGCGCGTATGCGAATAGTTACCACAGGTAGCCATTTGTATCCTCTGCCAGTGATGGGGAAAGACTCCTTTTGGTAGAGGGGAGCTGGCTTTGTAGGGTCCTGAGGAATGCCGGATTTTATCTAACCTCCAGAAATCCTCCTCTAGTCCAGGTTGAGCCCATTTCTGGATATTTGGATTGTGTTTTGGGGTTTGGGGAATTGGAGTCTCCTTTGGACTAGGAGATCCTGTCCCAGTCTTCTGCGTGAGAGCCTGAGCTGCTGCCCTTGGGCTTGGAGTGGTTTCTCTTGTTTTCTTTGGATTTTTTATTTTTAAAAGATTGTATTGGTAGCCCGAATCAACCAAGACCTACGTTGGCCTTCCCTTTCCTCACTGGCAAGGCCAGCTTTGCTCTGAGAGCCACCGAAGGGAGACTTGACAGTCAAGTGCTCTGTGGGGGCGTTCCAGTCGCTGAGCTAGAAGAAGCTGGCCATTGATTCCCTGTGGCATGGGGGGTGGGCGCAGGGTTGGGGGTGCGGGGTGCAGATGCTGCCTGCTGAAGAGGCTGCATGATGGGCCGCAGGGTTGCTGCCTCTGCCTCTTGCTCCCCCCTCCCCAGTACCCCCCTCCCCCCGAGCTACCAGTCAGCCTCATAGCATTCGAGGCTTCCCTTCTTGAATTTCTTCCCAAGTAATAGAGTGTAGCTTTTGGGCTAATGGATTTTCCTGAGACTGTTATTTTTTGGGGTGAAAGGATTTGAACCCAGGACTTTCCCGCACTGCAACACACGATCTACAACCAAGCCACACCCTCAGCTACTACTCAGATTTTGACGAAAGATAGGGACTCGTTTTTCGAAGAATGTGTACGTTCATACGCCACAGCACTTGGCAAGAGACTGTCACACCCTGCTGCGAACATTTACTCTGAGTATGGTCTGTGAACTTTCCCTGAGTTCCCCCTGGCAGAGGGATTGCCTCTAGCCCGGGGTGGAAGGACTTGAGGAATGTTTATGGCTCATACTGTTGCATTATTCTGGCAGGAAAAGTGCCCCGCTCTCTTTCTGCGGAAACTTGTTTTAGCTGCACGAGTTTTACAATGCACAGGCCGGTGGGCAGGGGGCTGGAAGTTTGGTCTCTATTCTAATCCTTGGACACACATACTGACCTGCTGACCTAGACACTGGATAAATTACAGCAGTACTTGGCAAGATTAATAACAACAGTATAGAGCCAAGATGTTGGGTTCTAGACCTGTGTGTGTGTGTGTGTATGTATGTGATAGGAAGGAGAGAAGGGATTTAAAGAATGAAGGACTAGAATACACCTGTAATCTGTACAACTCCCAGGTGCTTGCCACTTCTGTGACCAGGAATTTTGCCATCTTGTTCTGTGACACTAGTTTAAGGGGCTAGGGCTTGGGAATGTGGCAGTGTAAACAACAGGTGCTCAGCAAGTGCCTTGCAGTGATGAAGCTGAGGATAATCGGGGTCCAAACACATAGCTGACTCCCCATGATGGGTTCATCTCCACGAGTGGCGCTGGGGAAGCTGCTTGGGAGTCTGAGGCCCTTCAAGTGCAGAGGGTAGGTCACGGTCAGTGTTGTTTTTCTTTCAGGTCTCTTAACCTTCATTAACTGTGCCTATGTCAAGTGGGGAACCCTGGTCCAAGATATTTTCACCTATGCTAAGGTGTTGGCGCTGATTGCAGTCATCATTGCAGGCATTGTTAGACTTGGCCAGGGTAAGAAAAAAAATAGCAACTAACTTTATTAAACTTTCCTTTTTTCTTTTCTTTTTCTTTGGAGTGCTGGGGAGCAGACCCAGAGTTCTGGGCCCTGCTGGGCAAGCGGTGTGTCTCAGATCTACACCTTCACCGGGTATAAGTCTCTAACTGACCTTATTTAAACCTCCAAATACCATATGTGGTCAGCACTGTTATTCCTTTTATATAAGTGAGGAAACAGGCCACGGGATGGACGTACCTATAACCCCAGTCCCCGGGAGGTGGCACTAAGGGGCTCAGGAGTGAAAGATCATCCACAGCTACATAGAGAACTCGAGGCCAGCCTGGGACACAGAAGAGCCTATCTCAAAACAAAAACAAAAGCTGGGTGGTGGTGGTGGTGGTGGTGGTGGTGGTGGTGGTGGTGGTGGTGGTGGTGGTGGTGGTGGTGGTGGTTCATGCTCTATCCCAGCACTCAGAGGTAGAGTTGGGAGCATCTTTGAGTTTGAGGCCAGCTTGGTCTACATATCGAGTTCCAGACCAGCCAGGGCTACACAGCGAGACCCTATTTTGAAGCAAAACAACAAAGTCCCCAGGTTGACCATCTTGTGCAAGTTCCCAGTGGTTAAGTAGAAGAGCTGAAACGTGTGCCCCCTGCAGACACTCCTAAGCCTGTCCTCCTCCTTTGGCAATGCTGCCTCCCATAGGAAACTGACCTTGGCAGGGGGGCTGACAGCTGCTGCACCCTGGGAATTGGCTTTCCCAGTTTGCTGGGCCTAGTGCTATTGCTCTGCCTCTGCCACTTCTGCCCTTGGAGATGAGCACTCCTTCACATCTCTCCCACATGGTTTCCAGGGCTAAAGCCTTCCCAACGCCCCCTGTTGACCTGGGCATACTGAATCTCGTCTCTTCTCTCTTCCCGTGTTATCCCTGACTAGTGTTAGAGAGTAGGTAGGGCTCAGGCAGCCTGCAGTGTAGAGAAGAACACCACCTGTTTCTAGCCCTGCTGGGCCCTGTGGGAGTTTCTTACCCTGGTCAGTCACTTGACTTCTTCCTGTCATGACTGTATCCCCTTCGTGTCTTCTGTTGTTCTCACCTTCCAGGAGCCACAGCTAACTTTGAGAACTCCTTTGAGGGCTCATCCTTTGCAATGGGTGACATTGCTCTGGCACTCTACTCAGCCCTGTTCTCCTACTCGGGCTGGGACACCCTTAACTATGTCACCGAAGAGATCAGGAACCCCGAGAGGTAGGTACCTCCCCGCCACCCGGCCACACTAGGGGGTAGCATTGTTTCCATGCCTGGCTGATTCATTCCACCAGGCTGAATTTTAACAGATTTAAGACCTAGAGATATAACTTGTCCATGGCTGTATGTAGTGACTGTGTGCAGATGTGCGCTTTCTTGCATATGCTTTATAAATCCTTTTAGGAAGGTTTGTACATGTACTCATTTCTACCTAAAATAAAGCAGGTTATACTTTGTGCTTAAATATGCCTCTAGACACCTGCAAGGTCCTTGCCAGCTACTCAAGAGGGTGAAGCAAGAGGTTCGCTTTTACCGACAGGTTTGTGACCTAATCTGAGGAACACTGAGATAATCTCATGAAGCTTTGTCTGTCTTCAGACGTCACTCACCCTTACCCCATACAGATAATTTTAGGTCATAGGACTACCGTCTATGAGACTTCTTCTTTGGTTTCCCTTCTGGGTTCTTTCCCTCTGTCCTGATTCCTGCCGATAGTGTGGAACTGTTCCAGCCATTCACTGGATTTCCTCACCAGCACTGCTCTGAACTGCCCTGCCGTGGTGCAGATGAAGAGCTTTGGGTGGTGAGCTTGGGGCCTGGATTTCCTTGACAGACTCTTTTTTCCTTTTTTGTAGCCATGAACTTGCTGTTCTGTTTTCTTCCTTCATTTTGCTTTGAGACAAGCTGTGGCACTGTAGCCTTGGCTGCTCTGGAACTCACTATCCAGATGGTACTGGCCTCAAAAAATCACAGAGATCTAGTTCTTTTTGCCTCCCAAGTGTTGGGTTGAAAGGCTTACATCACCATACCTGGCCATTCCTTGATTTTCTTTACTAAAACTCCTTTTTTTTTTCTTTCCTTTCTGTGATATTATCTCACTATGTGTGCACTCCATGCTGGCCTTGAATCTGTAACCTTCTTGACAATGACCAGTTTGCCGGGTGCTTTTTTTGTATAAGTATGTGCCCGGGGTGTGTGCACACATGCTTGTGGAAACCACTTTGGTGTTATTCCTTAGGTGCTGTGTACTTTAAAACAATGTATTTATTTTATATGTGTGTGTGTGAACCTGAGTGCATAGCTGTGAGCCATTAAGGTGCACACTCGGAACAGAACCTAGGTCCTCTGGAGGAACTTGGGTTTGTAGCAGCTGAGCCATTTCTCCAGCTCCCATCTTTGTTTTGGAGACTGATTCCTTCAGTGACTTGGAGCTTGCTAATTAGGCAAGGCTGGCAGGCTGTGGAACCCTAGGGTCCTTCTGTTCCTGATTCTCTGATTCTGGGATCAGAATCAGGGCACCCCATCCTCCACAACGCACCAACCCTTTCCATGTAGGCTCTGAGGTCAAACCCAGCCCCTCCTTGCAAGTGGCTTCATGGACTGAGCCATTTCCCTAGCCCTTGCCTGCTTCGGTAATATAATATTAAGAGGGTGGAATTACAGGATCTCCATGGCCTTTCCTGGCTCTAAAAGATTATGATCCTAGAAACTAAGATTTGCCAGGAAATAGTTTGCCTAAATTATAACAATTCTCATACCAGTTAGCTTTTGGCTTTGAAAACCGAGCCGCTTTTCTGGTATACAGCTGCTGGCACTGTGACCAAGGAGCAGGGGTACTAGAAGGGAAAAGAGACTGGGTAGTGGTGCTTCCACCTACTGGCAAGGAGCTGAATGACTCCAGATAATTTGCAACCCTGACTCATGGTAAAGGCTTGTAACCCAGCCACTCTGGAGGCTGAGGCAGGAGCATCCCAAGTTCAAAGCCAAGTACAGAGTGAATTCAAGGCCTCTCGGAGAAACTTACTGAGACCCAGTCAATATTAACAGAGGGATTGGGGCAGGGCTCATGGTAGAGCATTTGTTATCATGCTCAAGGCTTTAAAGAGCAGTGGTTCTCAACCTTCCTAATGCTACAACCCTTTAATACAGTTCCTCATGTTGTGGTGACCCCTAACTGTAGTTATTTTGGTTGCTACTTCATAACTAGTTTTGCTGTTATGAATTGTAATGCAAATATCTATCTGTAGGATGAATGAGATCGAGATCCACAGGTTGAACCACTGCAAATGTGTCCTGGATCCCAGATCCAGTTCCCTTATTTATTCCTCATTTTTGGCATTTATACAGACAGTGATCTTTTTGCACTTGAGAGACCTTAAGGTGTCATTGTGCCTTTTTCATGGCTGCCACTTAGAATGGCACCTGGAATTCTCTGAAATGACTTCCTTGTTTGGATGCACACACCGTTCTTTCTACTGAAGAAGTGAGAGTCCACAATCTGCCTCTCTAGTTTCTTCTGTTCCTTACCTGGAAGCTACACTGGCAGAGCTCAGAGACAGACTCCTTACCTGACTACTGGTTGTAGAAAGGAATCACACCCACCTTCCTGTTATGCTGGAACATAATGTAACCTTGGTCAGCCCCCCCTTTTGTTGCTGTCTTCCAGTGGTACTGGAGATTTGGTCTAGGACCCTCGGGCATGCTAGACAAATACTTTACACTAAGCTCTGCCCTCAGCCCTGCTTTATTTTTTTATTTTAAGAATAGTTTTAAATTTTTGTGTGGGTGTTTTTTTGTTTTTTTGTTTTCTGCATATAGGTATGCCCAGTGTCCTCAGAGGACAGAAGAGGGTTTCAAGTCTTCTAGAATTAGAGTTACAGACCACCATGGGCTACCACATGGGTGCTGGGAACTGAACCCAGGTTGTCTGTAAGAGCAACAGATGCTCTCAACACTGAGCCATCTCTAGCCTGTTTTTACTTGAGACGATTTCACTGAATGGTCCCTGCAGATCTTGAACTCGGGATCCTCCTACTGAGCCTTCAGGGTAGTGGGAACCATAAGCAAGAGCTACTACGTGCAGTGTCACCGTCTCTGCATAACTTCTGTAACGGAGTATTTCTCCCCTAGTACTTGTTAGTTTTTAAGGGTTTAAAGCTTACGCCAATACTTCAAGGCAACTTCAAAGGCAAAGGACCCGAGAACCACAGCCATCTGCATCCCTAGAGAGGATGGCATGGCAGACCTAAGGACAGAGAGGTAGGGACACAATGGTGGGACTGACAGATCCTTTTTCCTTTCTGTTTGGCTGTAGGAACTTGCCCCTCTCCATTGGCATTTCCATGCCAATCGTCACCATCATCTACCTCTTGACCAATGTGGCCTATTACAGTGTGCTAGACATAAAGGAAATCCTGGCCAGTGACGCTGTTGCCGTGGTAAAGGATTTTCACTTGCAGGTTGAGGGTGTGTTGTGGGCTTCTGGACATGTTCCAGTTCGCTCAGTCCTGGGAGGGGAGTAGACAGCCTGATAAGAACTCAAGGATACTGGGCTTTCAGGAAGGTCCTGTTACCTTCACTGTGGGAGGGACTGGATTCCTGAGGACTTTGGGCATATGTCTGGGCGTCCTGTTAGGATCTGCTAATGACTTCTGCTACTTTTTCCTAGACCTTTGCAGATCAAATTTTTGGAGTATTCAATTGGATAATTCCAGTAGCGGTTGCATTCTCTTGCTTTGGTGGGCTCAACGCCTCCATCGTGGCTGCTTCCAGGTATGACTGTCACTTTTTGCTCATAGCGTGGGTGTCATGAATAGCTTTGGTAGAGATAGTTAAACTTCTAGGACTGGGACCCAAGTTGCCAGTATTCCCCATCCCTTTCTTCTTGTTCCCATTAGCCGCCCCCAGTTCTAAGCTCCACACTGAACTCCCTTCTGTTATTCAGACCTTTGGAAGGGATACCAGAGAGGGAGAATGCTGTGGCAGGTGACCCAGGCTGCCCTAAGTGCCCCATAGTTCTGTCAGCTTCTCTTATTGTATCTCAACAGGCTTTTATTTGTGGGCTCGAGAGAAGGCCACCTCCCTGACGCCATCTGTATGGTTCATGTTGAACGGTTCACACCAGTGCCTTCTCTACTCTTCAATGTGAGTGAGCCTGACAGCCAGGTGGTGGTGGGGTCTTACTAGTACTAGATGTGGCTAGTCTGGGCTCCTGAAAGCCATAAAGAGGGTTCTGGCCTGGAACCTCCTGATGCACTGGGCTATCTGCGGATGGAAGTGAAAAGTGCCAACTGCATGTGGCCCAAGAGAAGGAGTGAGAGCCAGGCTACATGGTAATGAGTAACAGTCACAATAGGGTGCGATGCATTCTTTAAGAGAAAAAGGTTAGGGTAGTGGAAATGGGTTTTAGGTAAGGCAGGCAGCATCATGAAGTCCTGTGACAAAGCTTTGTGGAGCTGTGTCATCGAAGTAGGAGTGTTAGTTGGAGAGTCTACAGGGTTTTACCTAAGACTTCTGCCTAAGACACTTAAAGTGTTAGGGTTAACCTGGCAAGGGCTTGAAGAATGCACTAAAAATTTAATTGAGAGGCAAGTATCTTCTTTGTTTTTTGAGACAGGGTTTCTCTGTAGCCCTAGCTGTCTTGGAGATTGCTCTGTAGATCAGGCTGGTCTCCAACTCAGAGATCCACCTGCCTCTGCCTCCAGAGTGCTGGGATTAAAGGTGTGCGTCATCACTGCCCAGCTGGCAATTATCTTTTAATAGAGAGGGGTACCGTACCAAGAGTGCTCCAGAGTTTGGGGGCGGAAGGCCGAATTGCAGACTGTGAAGCTGTGACCTGGGAGGGACTGAGTGGGAAGGAAGCCAGAGAGGAGCTGACTTTGGACTTGTACCAACAGGGTGTGTTGTCCCTGGTCTACCTGTGCGTGGAGGACATCTTCCAGCTCATTAACTACTATAGCTTCAGCTACTGGTTCTTTGTGGGCCTTTCTATTGTGGGTCAGCTTTATCTACGCTGGAAGGACCCCGACCGGCCTCGCCCTCTCAAGGTAATCCATCCCCCTTACTGACCTTTGCGCCATTTAGTACAGTTAGTGCTGCCACTGCAGGGACCTTACAAGAAGTTATTTTTTCCCTAGGCCAGGCATAGTAGCACTTATCTGCAATTAACAAAACAAAAACAAAAAAACCTAAGGGTTGGGGCTGATGGTTCAGCGGTTAAGAACACAGACTGCTCTTACAGAAATCAGAAATCCTAAGTTCAATTCCCAGCAGCCACATGGTGGCTCACAACCATTTGTAATGGGATCTGATGACATCTTCTGGTGTGTCTGAGGAGAGTGACAGTGTACTTAAATACAAAAACCATCAAGTGCTTGGGGCTAGAGAGAACTGCCTCAGTGGTTAAGAACACTGGTTGTCCTTCCATGGGACTCAGGTTCAGTTCCCAGAATGGACATGATGGCTCAACCTGTCTGTGAATCTAGTTCCAGGACTTCTGTCACCCTTACACATGCAGTCAAAACACTAATGAACATTAAAAAAAACAAAAACAAAAAACCCAAACCAAACCAGAAAAACAAATAAAACTCTATGTCTGTGTGTGTATGTATGTATGTATATGTATACACACACACACACACACACACACACACACACACACACACACACACACACACACACACATATATATAGTTTTTTTTTTTTTTTAAATCCCAAGGGTTGGGCTGGAAACATGGCTCAGTGGTTAAAGTACTTGATTTTACAAAGAACCTGGCTTTGATTCTCAGCACCCACATGGTGGCTCACAACCATCTAACTCCAGTTCCAAGGGATCCAATACCCTCTCTAGCTTCTCATGCAGCAAAATATGCATTAAAAAAACAAACCCCAAAATACCACCCTGAAACAAAACAAAAGGGCTAGGAAGCCATGCATGGTAGCCCATGCCCGTTACCCTAACCCTTGGGAGGTAAAGGCATGAAGACCAGTTGTAAACGGCTAGGCTAGGCTATGAGACCCTGTGTTTTTGTTTGTTTTTTTCTTTTAGTTAAAAAAAAGAAAGAAAGAAAGAAAAACCAACAACCTGCCCCCCACCCCAAACAAACCCCAACAAGGACTGAAGCTCAGTACAGCTCAGTGGTGGAATACTTGTCTAGCATACACAAGGCCTTGGGTTGGTCTTCAGCACTGTCTCATCCCAGTGCCCTAAAATAAGCAGCCCCCACCCCCACCCCTGTGGGTTAAAGGTGGGGTCCTGTGTCTGCTCGGGGCACCAGCGCTGGGTGAGGTGGGATACAGGAGTTTTGACAGTGCGCACCTCAGGCTGGCGCTGAGCAGGCTTTGGGCTCTGAGAAACCTCAGAATGCTGCTCCGGGGGTGGGGGAATACAGTCTGAGGTCCCTGGGGACTGGCAGAGTTGGCTCGGGGGGTCCCAGCCTGCGCGGCGACCGAGGACATCTGGTTCTCAGACTCTTGGGCACCACAGATGCTGCTGGATGCCATGGAAGAGCTGAGAATGTCTTGTGTGCGCTTGACTGGCCAGGAAGAACAACGCTGCAACAGGATCCTTCTGCACACGTTTATTGGGAGAGCTTGATTGTAGAGGCGAAAAGACCCGAGCCCAGAACTAGTGCTGCTTTTATAGACCTAGGAGAGGCATGTCTTACACCCGGATTGGTTATGCACTACGCCTCATTTGCATGTTCCTCATCTGATTGGCTACTCTCTCTCAGTACCTCACAGAGCCTCATTATCATACCTCATTTGCATGTCTCACATCTGATTGGTTACTCTCTCAGTACCTTACAGAACCTCATTATCATACCTCATTTGCATGTCTCACATCTGATTGGTTATACTCTCAGTACCTTACAGAACCTCATTATCATGCCCGGGCTAGGCAGTGTCTTTGCAAAAAACTTTACTGCATATGTACACATTGGTTGTTTGTCCAAACTTATGCGTGGTGGCCAGCAGTAGTCAGTGCCACTCTGCAATGGCACATGTGGCTTCCCACAAGAATGGAGTGAGGGCCCTGTGGGCTGGATCTAGCCTGGTGCTGAAGGGAAAAGGGCAGGAGGACAGCCCTGGCTGGGTCCCTCGGGGAGGAGAGAGTCCTTTTGAGTAGCTTGGCATGGTGGAGATTGAGGCTGGGAGCCCCGAGACAGTGAGAGGTTATTTAACGGTGGCTGGCTCTTTAGATGAAGGCGTGCTCCATTGCTTCCCACAGTGGACTCCGATGAAGAGACAGTCCATGGTTTTAAGATATTTAGTGTCATGGCGGGAAGTTGATGAGTAAAGACTGTACCCTACTTTCTCAGGTTGGGCCTGAGGTTTAATACCTTTTGCAGGGAGGAGTGTCTGGGGAAGAGGAGTTTAATTGGCTAAGCCCTTCAGGCCTTTAGGTACCTCATTAAAATGGAGCTCTGTCTTGAGGTTATGGGACAGACAATGGGAAGGCAGTGCTTTACCAGTGTGTCCTGTCTCTAAGCCCTTTGGTGCTCTTATCTTTGTGGGATAAAGGTTGTTTGGGTTGTCAGCAATTCTGAGTTACTGGGTGTAGGGACCAGTCGATGCCTACAATCCCAGCACTCAGGCTGAGGCTGGCTGATGAGTTTGAGGCTAGCTTGGGCTACAAAGTGAGACTATCTTGAAATAACAAGCAAGAAACAAACCCATGCTGAGCTAACTGTTTCCTCTGTACCCTTAGCTCAGCCTTTTCTTCCCCATCATCTTCTGCCTCTGCACCATCTTCCTGGTGGCTGTTCCACTTTACAGCGACACCATCAACTCCCTCATCGGCATTGGCATTGCACTCTCAGGCCTGCCCTTCTACTTCTTCATCATCAGAGTGCCAGAGCACAAACGACCACTGTTCCTCCGCAGGATTGTAGGTAAGCTTGGCACAACCAAGTGGGTCAGCTACCCGAATAGATTGGTTTTTGCCCTTTTCTGCAAACCTTACCATAGCTGGCTCCTGCCATTAACCATATGGCTTAATTGAATCACTCCTTCCTGGAGCCCCTTTGGTGCCCTGAACTCAGCCCCCTGAACCTGTTCCCAGTTTTAACTCCTGAATTAAATTCAATTCTCTTTGTAGCCTCTATCACACGGTACCTCCAGATCCTCTGTATGTCAGTTGCTGCAGAAATGGACTTGGAAGATGGAGAGTTGTCCAAACAAGATCCCAAGTCTAAATAGAGCAAGGGATTCTGAGGTGTGGACAGAACGGGTGTTTCGTATCTCCCATTGGCCAGAACCCTGGAGGCACGGTCCAGGAGCCCAAGCTTGGCAGCTTCAACTCTGAACTTGCTTTTGAGGGATGAAGAGTAATTTATTTGTTTTGCTACATGTTTCAGACTTCATAAATGGATGATGCAGACTGTGGCAGGAAGTAGGCCATTTTGGGGCAGTCCTGGCAGCACCTGGGTGTGGCCACCCACTCCTCTTTCCTTTACAAGGGCCAACAATGCTCCAAACTTGTCTCCTTCAGAGGAACACAAAACTGTCACAGATGCAAAACAATAAAAAAGTTATGTTCCTAAGGTCTGAGTGGCTTTATTCTACTTAGTGACTGGGGTATTTATGCAGTTCAAACAGACATGGAAACTAAAAGATTCAGTTCTCCCTCTGAAGCCAGCTGCCAACGGCAATAGAACCGATTTCTACAAATACAGCACAACTGTTGTACTAAAATGTCATGAATGGGAAAAGCTAGTGCATAAACACTTCAGCTTCTTCTTAAAGTATGGCTGGTGCATGCGCAGAGGCCAGAGGAGGGTGTCAGGCGTCGTGCTCTGTCACGTCCACCTTTATACCCAGAGACCGGATCTCACACTGAACCTGGAGCTAGGCTGATGGCCAGCAAACCAAGCGGCCCCCCTGTCTCCACACCCCACAGCACTGGGGTCACAGGCGTAAGAGCAGGGCCATGCTCAGCTTTCTGCCTGAGTGCCGGGGATTTGAACTCTTATCTGCTGATCCATTTTTCCCCAGACTCCCTTCATTCTTCTAAACCATTACTAAGGATTTCAGTATATCTGCTTCGTAAGGAAATTGCAAAAGTAATCGTGTTGGGGGGTGGGGGGTCAGGGCTGTAGGATCAATCTCCAGCCCCACAAGGGCGGCTGTCACAGTCTTGCCCATGACACCTCTAGGATGCAAACTCAGATGGAGGTGCACAGTGTGTGAGGTAGAGGTCTGAGCTGTGAAGACCAGGAGAAAACATGAAGCTCCTTCCCAGGAGCTAGGGCTGGCAAGGGAAATCATCTCCCACCCTGTCGTGTTCAGAAGCACAACCCCCTTCCATACTTAACAAACATCAAGAAGCCCAGACAAGACAGGGGTTTACTAGTTCTGTGGATGGAAGGCTGCTTGGCTCTCCAGGGCTCTTTTAATACACACAAATAAGAGTCTGTAGTGGAAACAACTTTTAAAATGAACACCTCCAAATGCTGTAGTCCCCAGGGCTGGGGCAAGTCTGTGTGGAGGAGTCTGCAGAGGCAGGGGTCTTGTCAGAGTGAGCACAGAACACGTCAACCGAGTGTGTCTTGCCAAGGCTTCTTTGCGTTTGCTTTGATGCTGCTGTTGTTGCTGTTGGGAGCTTTCGGGGGGTGACTTGGATCATGCTGCAGCAGAGGGTTGTGCGTAAAAGTCTGTCGTAAGGGACCTGGGAGAAGACAGAAAGAAAAATCTCAGTAAACAAAGAGAAAGAAGAAATGGAAGACAGTATTTAGCCTGCAAGGCCTCTTACCCCTGGCAGCCAGGTCCAAGTGTTTCTGCATTCGCTGCTCCCGCTCTCGGAGCTGCTGTGCAATTTCAGCGTTCTTCCAGCCTGTGTGAGAAGAACAGAAGTTCCTCTCTCATGCTTAGGCTACTTTCTCCTGCTCCTGATCCCAGTTCCTTTTTGAGGAAAGTCTCAAGTTGCATAGCCCACTACGTAGCCTGGGTGACTCGGTAGTGCAATCTTGCTTCAGCCTCGGGCTTGTGGGGTGACAGATATTCGCTGACACGTTGTCCAATCGCCCTTACCTTTTTTGAAGCTCTTCAAGAAGCCTTCCCTAGGAGGCAATTTGTCAGGGTCATGTACGACTCGCTGGGGGATCTTCAGCACTGTGCGCACAGCTGGAATCCGGAGGCAGGCTACTTGGCACAGGGAGAACACGTTGGAGGACAGCCAGTACATGAACACTGCCTGGGTGAAGGAAGGAAGGTGCTCAGAGCTGCATCCCAGTCAGCTTGTTCAGAGATACTAGGCAGGAGGACACGGAGGCGGCTACTAAGCCATTACCTACCGAGGGGAAGTGGATGGTCACAGGCAAGACCACCAGGGGCATCACCCTGATAATGTTCCTCATGAACTGAAGGTCATTGCTCTGAACACCTGTCTCAGCACCTAGCTGCCAAAAAGGGGTTGAGGGAAAGAATAAATTCCAAGCCCCAACCCATCAACTCTCCTTCTCCAGAGAGTGGAAGGCGGACGATACACATTCTGCACACTACTCCATCCCTACCCCGTTTTCTGGCAGGCTCAGCACTCGGCCAACCCCAGCTTACCTCAAGGACACACCACATTGTGGCAGTGACTACCAGTGGCAAGACGTAGATGGGATCAGACACGGTGAGATCTTGGAACCACCAGAGCCCACCTGTCTGGAGGCTGGGCACAGGCAGGTTGGCCATCTCTCTCAAGGCAATAAAGAAGGAGATGAAGACGGGGGCCTGTTACACAGGATAAGCAGTCAGTACACCTAACAGGAGGTTACTAGAAGCCATGCACAGCACCCCCACTTGCGTTTCTGGGGATCTAGGGACATGGGAAACAGGAGACAACTTGATGGATTTGGCATAAATAAGCAGGGCGCATTTCTGCTCACCTGAGTGAGAGGTAGGATGAGCGGTCTCAAGAGTTTAATATCATGCTTTTTCTGATAGCGTGTCATCTCTATGGTGGCCTTGTAAACTGTGATGGGAGGGAAATGGGTCACTGGGTTAAGAGTGACATCAGTGAAGCTTAAACATCCTATTCTTTCCAAGGAACGGAAAACAGGTGCGTGGCACCTGTTCCTTCCCCCAGTGGAATGTCTCAAATGCAAACTCGCTTCTCTCCCACACCTGCCCTGGAACCAACTCACACTCAGCCTGGTCTCCGGCCAACTTGGCCTCTCTGATTCGAGCGGAAAACTTCTGCATCTCTGGCATGTGGTTGTGGATCTTGGCTGCTTCTCGCTGGCCCTTCACAATGAGAGGAAAAACGAGGCATCGGGCAAGGACAGTACCTGGAAAATACAGCACCGGCTTGGAGTGAAATGAAAAGCTGCCTGTAGCTAGAAGACTCACTCCAGACTTCCTCACTGTGGCTCTCACCCAAGGGGCCCAGAAAGAAGGACAGGGTATACCTAGCTCTTCAAGGCTCAGAGTGCTGTGGTCGAATAAAAGTTCAGCATAACTTCTCTAAGGAGATGAGCAAGGATATTGTTTGTTTCCCTGAAACAACCATTGCTGCCACCAAGCAAAAGTTCGTTTGTACTTCAATAGCCTCCAAACTTTTCTATCAATGGAAACTTTTCCTCAACTCTTTTCTAAAGATCGATCGATTAATCTACCTACCTATCTATCCACCCATCTAATGGGTCATCTATCTATCTATCTATCTATCTATCTATCTATCTATCTATCTATCTATCTATCTATCTATCTATCTAATGGGTTTTACCTGTATGTATGTCTATGTGAGAGTGTCCGATCTCCTGGAACTAGAGTTACAGACAGTTATGAGCTGACATATGGGTCCTGGGAATTGAACCCAGGTCCTCTGAAAGAGCAGCCAGTGCTTCTAACCACTGAGCCACCTCTCCAGCCATATCAACTTTTAAGTAGTAGATGAAAATATAGACTAATTCCTCGATAAAGGAAAAACATTCGCCCAGAATCTCCACCTTGTTCAGCATCTCTACAGAACCAAGTCTCAGAATGAGTCTGGGTTCGTTTTCTGCAGTAGGGTCTTGGTGTGTACAGGTGGCCTTGAACTAATGACCTTCCTTCCTCAGCCTCCCTAGTGCCATAATTACAGGTATGTGCCATCATACCCAGCTTGTAAGAATAAAGCTGGAAAGTCAGTTTTACAAGTCCACCATGTTCCGCTGGTTTAATACTTCCCCCTTCCTTATACTCCTCTCTACTGGCCATTCCAACAAATAATTAGCTTATGCTATCTGTTGACATCTAAGTGGGTCTGGGCTAAGAAACCAAGGACATAACTCAGAATACCTTCACTCAAGAAAGGTGGAGCATCAGGTAACAAATATGGGCAGGTATGGTCAGAAAAACAAGAAGGCAGGGAGAGACAATAGGGCAGGTTTTCACAAAATCCGAGGACAGCCGTTAAGTTTTAATAGATCTTACACGTTAAGATTCAAGTATGAGAAAAGTGGATTTAGTAATGCCACCACCAGCAGTCACAGGGAAGTGATTTCAGCAAAATCTCAATGGCTGAGGGCCAAAGTCTAGAAAGAAGTAGTAGGCTGCCCGATGGATCCCCTGATACACAGGCATGCTTAACCTGTTTGTGTACTTAGTGTAAACAGGAAGGCACCAAAACCAAGGGTGGTAGCACCAGCTTCCAGTCTCAGTGCCAGAGAGGCCAAGAGTATCGAGAGTTTGAGGAAGACCTTACTTTTAATAAAATCAAGGGAGTGGCCTGGAGAGAATGCACAGTGATTAAGAGTGATTGCTCTTTTGCAGAGGACCCAAGTTTGGTTCTCAGTACCCAGGAGAGCTGGTTCATAACTTCCTGTAAGCCCAGCTCCAAGGGATCCAATTCAGGCAGGTGTACATATTTGCAGGGAAATGCATGCATGCACATGTACTTTTGAGTGCACACACAAAAATTAATCCTTAAAAAACTCTAGAAAGGGGGGCTGGAGAGATGGCTCAGAGGTTAAGAGCACTGACTGCTCTTCCAGAGGTCCTGAGTTCAATTCCCAGCAACCATATGGTGGCTCACAACCATCTGTAATGAGATCCGATGCCCTCTTCTGGTGTCTCTGAAGACAGTTACAATGTACTCACCACATATATAAAATAAATAAATAAAATCTTAAAAAAACAAAACAAAAAAAACCCAAAACTCTAGAAAGGAGCTGAAGAGATGGCTCAGTGGTTAAGAGCACCAACTGCTCTTCCGAAGGTCCTGAGTTCAAATCCCAACAACCACATGGTGGCTTACAACCATCCATAACGAGATCTGACTCTCTCTTCTGAAGTATCTGAAGACAGCTACAGTGTACTTCCATATAATAAATAAATAAATCTTAAAAACAAAACAAAACCAAAATAACCCTCTAGAAAACCAAGGGACTTGGGAATTTGTCTTGGTGACAGCACACTTGCATAGCTGTTGAAGGTCACTGGATTCAGGCATTGAATGCATGTGGCACCCAGGTATATACACACACTCATACATATAAAATAAAGGAACATTTTTTATTTTCATTTAATGTGTATAGGTGTTTTGCCTGTCTGTCTTTCTGTATGCCCATAACTGCCAAAAAAGGCATCCCTTGGAACTGGAGTAAGACAGATGTGAACCAGTGTGTGGGTGCTGGGAATAGAACCTGGCTTCTCTGCAAAAGCAGCTGTGCTCTTAACCATGGAGTCACCTTCAGCTTTGTCTGCCCATCCCCTTCAACAGGGTTTCTGTTACCTTTGCTGGCCTAGAACTTGCTATGTAGACCAGGCTGGTCTCAAACTCATGCATCCTCCAGTCTCTGCATCCCTTCCCCAAGACTGGGATTAATGGTGTACACCAGACCGAGCTCAAATGAAGGTTTTGCAAACGTTTTTAAAGGCAGTTTTATGTAGCCCAGTCATGGTGGTCTGAGTGAGAACGGCCTCTGAAGGCTCATCTATTTGCATGATTAGTCATCAGATTTATTGGATGTGGCACTATTTCAGTGGCATTAGGAGGTGTGTGGCCTTGTGAAAGGAAGTATGTCAGTGGGAGTGGGCTTAGAGGTTTCAAAAAGCCCATGCACGCTACAGGCCCAGTAAACACCCCCACCCCCACCCCCACCACCCGCCTATGGATCAGTATGTAGCCCTCAGCTACTTCTCTAGCACCACGCCTGCCTTCCTGCTGCCTGCCTTCCTGCTCCCTGAGATGATGATGGACTAAAACTCTTGAAACTGTAAACAAGTCCCTAGTTATATGCTTTCCTTTATTTATAGGAGTTGCTTTGATCATGGCATCTCTTCATGGCCACAGAACAGTGACTAAGGTACGAGGCTAGCCTTGAATTCTTTAATTAACTAAGGGTGAACGCTGACCCTCCTTCCTCTACCTCCCAAGCACTGTGGGCAGATAAGTGGCTTTCTAACACTCTCTAGGAACTAAAAGTTGAATGTTACCATCCCTTTTGGAATCACCTGATTTTCTGACCTCTACACTTCTGTCCCCAATTCTTCCACCCTTGCCCAGGATGTCCTCTTACACGTGGCAATGGCTCCCCACCACGGCAGGCCCAGGTCGACATGTATATATTCCAAGAGGTTCTGGATGAGACCCACCGGGGTGTAAGAACCAAGCCCCAGTTCTGTGAAGCTCGGTTCGGTAGCACACTGGACTACATCTGCAGCTCCTCCAGAAGCTACCTCTGGTACTGCAGCAGGGATAGAGGTAGCAGGAATAACAGGGGGTGCCTGGACCTGTGAGGAACGAGACCAAGTGCCGTGAGTGGGATGTACAAAGTTGAGGATCCCTTATGCTAACAGTCCTGGGCTCTATTTTCTTGCTTTGACTTCTTGATCTTCAATGATGGCCAATGGTGTCCATACAACCCTGCCTTCAAAGGACAATATTTTTTGCCTCTAGCAGGATAACTTAAGAGAGTGTCTCATGGCTTCCCTTCAGGCAGGGAACTTGCTTCCCACATCACGGTTCCCAGACTTCAGTCATCTGAGTGAGCATCATGGTCATTGCCCTTCCCATATTCCAAATCAACAGTACTTGGAATCCTTTTGTTCTGTGCTAGAAATTGAACTCAGGGCCTCACACACATCTGGCAAGAACACAGACCACTGACTGAGCTGGCCCTCAGCCCAAAATTCTCTTTAATTCAATTTTTTTTCCCAATCTTTCTTTCTTTCTTCCTTCCTTCCTTCTTTTTTTTTTTTTTTAAATGGTAGTGGGTGGGTGGGAAGGTTAGTTTTGGAGGCAGGATCTTGATTGCTCTGTAGTTCAGGTTGGCCTTGTACATGCTAACCAAGAGCTCTGTTACTGACTACATCCCAAGACATGGCTCAGGGGCTAAGAGCTCCAGCAGAGGATCCATTTTCCGTCGTTAGCACCCTTGTAGAGCAGCATACAGCCACTGGTAACTCCAGCCTCAGGCTCTCTAATGGGCACTCATGTACACATGCACACCGTCACACACACACACACACTCATAACACAATATGATAAATCTCTCTGAGAAAAATCCTACACAGGCTTCTAAGAAACAGTATTCAAAGAATCACACAGATCACAAACACACAAACTCACAATCACATTTCACTTTATTGGCTTACCACCACTCCTCTGGTAGTGTCTTGAATATAATACAAAATTTAATTAATTAGTTAAATTTATTTATTTATTTATTTATTTTGGTTTTTCGAGACAGGGTTTCTCTGCATAGCCCTGGCTGTCCTGGAACTCACTTTTTAGACCAGGCTGGCCTCGAACTCAGAAATCTGCCTGCTTCTGCCTCCTAAATGCTGGGATTAAAGGCGTGCGCCACCATGCCAGGCAAATTTAATTTTTTTGTTGTTTTGTTTTTTGTTTTTAGAGACAGGGTTTCTCTGTGTAGCCCTGGCTGTCCTGGAACTCACTTTGTAGACCAGGCTGGCCTCGAACTCAGAAATCCACCTGCCTCTGCCTCTCAAGTGCTGGGACTAAAGGCGTGCGCCACCAACCGCCAGGCTTAATTTTTTTTTATCTTGTGTGTGTGATGTATGTAGGCATGCATGCCACAGCATGTGTGGAAGTCAGAGATGAACTTTGTGTGGCGCCTTCTTCCTTCATTATTTATTTATTTATTTTTTTTCATTTTTGAGACAAGGTCACACTACACAGCTCTATGTTGACCAGGCTGGTTTTGAATTCAGAGATCTATCCATCTCTGCCTCCCAAGTGCTGGGGTTACTAGGATTGTGCCACAACCTGCTCCACCTTTACTTGGGTTCCAGGGTTGGCACTCGGTTTACCAGGGTTGCAATAGCAAGAGCTTTTGTACAGCAGGGTCATTTTGCCTGCCCTACAAATTTCTCAGCACTTTTAGGCATTTCCTCACTGAGTTGCCTGAGATGAGAATCTACTTCTACTCCAAACAGGTTAATATTAGGAGGAACTTAGGAGGAGTGTGAGAACTCTGCTACACATTCACTGTCTCCCGCAAAACAAAACAAACAAAACAACACAGAACCAAAAGAAAGGGGCCAAGAAGTCGTGCTCCTTTCCTCAGCGGGAACCTCTTACCTGGGCTTCTGCAAAGAGGGTGGCAGATGTACTGATGCAGCGAGGAGTGAAGACGGCGAGAAGAGCACAGGGTGGCCGCCCGTTACCCCGGCGGGCTGCGAGGAGCTCGGCGGCCAGCGGTCTCAGGGACACTGCGACGCTATGGTACTGACCATGTGAAAGGAAGGGAAGGCCTTGAGTCCCAGCCGACCCGCCTCTCCCGCAGACAGCCTGCGGTTGCAGCAGTGGGGCGCTGCAACTCTGCTCGCACAGACTACAGGCCCCGAAGCCATGCACTGGAGCGTGCAGGGTGCAGCTCCGGTTAGGGTCTCCCGCATCCTGTTACCGAAGCCCGGGGACGGGGCCCAGAGGTCACGGCTCAGGGTCGCAGGCAGTTTCCAAACAGCTACAGAGAAACCAGGCCACCAACCCCGGGACGTAACCCGGTGGTGCCCTCACGCGACCGGAGGTCATGACTCGCAGGTCGCAGTGACCAGGTCAGCATCTGCTCGTGACCTCAGCTCAGGTGACAAGGACAAGGCAGCATCCCCGCGCTTTGGACGGAACCTTACCGAACGCTGGGGTCGTAGGAGTCGCAGAAGCTGCCAGCGACCGCACACTAAATTCCTCGCCATCTTGCCGGGAAGAGGGAACTTACTCTCGCGCACGCGCACTCAGAACTTTGACGCTGCGGGGGAGGCCATTTTGGAAATGGGCAGGCAGTCAGACCTGACGTCACAGATCAGGTAGTGAGGGAGAATGAAGACAGGCGATGGTATTTGAAGTGGTTTAAAAAAGTCAAGATTCCGCAGAGATTGAAACTAAGAGACAGAGGCAGGCGGATTTCTGAGTTCGAGGCCAGCTTGGTCTACAAAGTGAGTTCCAGGACAACAGCCAGGACTATACAGAGAAACCCTGTCTCGAAAATCAAAAAAAAAAAAAAAAAAAAAAAAAAAAAAGAAAAGAAACTAAGAGACAGGATGCGCTGTTAAGTGGCAGTGTAAACATAGCATATTTCCTGTTTTCCCTTCCATTTCCCAAACTGTAATTGTTCCCTGGGTTAAAATAATTCTTGGATTAAAAATGGCCTTTACTCTTGGAATAGTGCCTCAAATCTATAATCCCAGCATTTGGGAGGCGGAGGCAGGAGGATTGCCTAAAATTCGAGGTGAATCTTGGTTACCTATTGTGTTTAAGGCTAGCCAGGACTGCAGAGAGACCCTGCCTGTCACAAGAAGATAATGAATAAACAAAATCTCAAACTAGAATTAACCCCACAAACAGGCAAACCAGAAAGGCGAAAACAATAGCTTTTACATCTGTGCTTGGCGTGGGTTTTTTCTTACTGCAAGGTAATATTGTAATTACAGATCCAATGAAATTTGAAAGTAGCCTGGAATCTGACAAAGCTATAGGGAAGGCAGTTTCCGGGAAATAACCGAGGAAACTAAAGATGAAAGTTGAACTTGATGTCTTGGATCTGTTGTCTCAAGATTGTTACTATCTATTTGTAGATTTTGTTGTGTATTTTTTGAAACTAAAAGCTTCCCTAAAGCATAAATTGAAATAAGGTGGGTATGGTGCTGCACGCCTGTGATCCCAGCACTGAAGAGGAAGCTGACTCAGGTAAGTGGTGAGTTCAAGGCCAGCCAGGGTTAAAAATGGAGACCTTATCTTAAAAAAAAAAAGTAATGTGAAAAATAAATTACTGCTCAGGAAGGAGGGGGTTGATCACATATACTTCTTCATATGCTACTAGATACTTTGGAGGAATAAAAACTTATTTATTTCATAGATGTCGTGTGTTGTATGAGTGTACATTCTCGGAGGCCAGAAGAGGGATGGAGTTAGAGGTGTTTGTTGCATAAGTGTTGGGATCTGAACTCTGGTATTCACCATGGTGCAGCAAATAGTCTTAACCGCTGAGCCATATCCAACCCCGAAATTTGCGACTTTTATTTTGGAGAGAGAGAGAGAGAGAGAGAGAGAGAGAGAGAGAGAGAGAGAGTGTGTGTGTGTGTGTGTGTGTGTGCGTGCACATATTCTTATGTATGTACATAGCAGCTCACAACCACATACACCTCCAGTTCCAAGAGTTCTGACACCTTTGTCTGTCTCTATGGATACTAGGCAAGTGTGTGGTACAAATACATATAAGCAAGCACAACACTCATATATGCATGCCTAAATGTCTGTCTGTCTATCTATCTATCTATCTATCTATCTATCTATCTATCTATCTATCTATCTATCTATCATCTATTGTCAGATGTGGTGGGAACAGGCCTTTAATATCAGCATTCAAAAGGCAGAGACAGATGTCTTTCTGTGAGTTTGAGACCAGCCTGGTCTACACAGTGAGTTCTAGGACAGCAAGGACTGCATAAAGAAAGTCTGTCTCAACAAACAAGCAAAGCAAAAATCAAACAAAAATCTTGGAAAATTTTATCTTTTTTGTTTAGGCAAAATTAAATATTACTTTAAGGAAGACAATACACGCTAACAATTTCAACAATGTAATAGTCACATTATTTAATATCTGATAAAATTTAATAAGCATGATGTTCAATAAAAAATGAACAGAGCTAAAAAAAAAAAATCAGGGCTGGAGAGATGGTTCAGTTAACCTGAGTGTGATTCCTCACACTCATACAGTGGGCTCAAAACAGTCTCTATTTCCAAATCCAAGAGATTTGATGCTCTCTGCTAGTTCATCGGGTATCAGGCACTCCACATAGTGCACAGACATACATGAGGGCAAACACTCATACACATAAAATAAAAATAAATGATTTTTAAAAATATGAAATATCAGCCAGGTAGTGGTGACATACACCTTCAATCCCAGCACTACAGAGGCAGAGGCAGGAAGATCTCTGTGAGTTCAAGGCCAGCCTGGTATACAGAGTGAGTTCCAGGACAGTCAAGGTTACACAGAGAAACTCTGTCTGGAAAAACAAAAACAAAACAAAATGGGGAAAAAATCTGAAATATTAGTAGGAGCAGAGAAAAGTAAAACAAGCCACCCAGAAACAACAGAACACAGTTTACCCAGAAACAACAGAAAACAAGCCACCCAGAAACAACAGAACACAAGCCACCCAGAAACAACAGAACACAAGCCACCCAGAAACAACAGAACACAAGCCACCCAGAAACAACAGAGATGATGAATTAGCAGAAAAGAATGCTGCAGTGCCAGGTGTCAGGGTTTAAAGGTTGGGGAAAAAAATAAAGAAAGAAAGAAACTATGAGAGCCAGAAACAAAATCCGAGAGACTTAGATTGAAGACACAGGGGATGCAGCTCAGAGGGTAAAGTGTTTGCCTAGAATGCACAAAGCCTTGGGTTTGATCCCCCACACCAAATACACTGGACATGGGGGCACATACTTGTATTCCCGTGACCTGGAGGTAGAGGCAGGTAGATCAAAAGTTCAAGGTCATCCTTGACTGTAGAGTAAGTTTGAGCCAGCCTGGGCTATATGATGAAATGGTGTCTCAGAAAAAAAGGAAGAAAGCAAACAGAATATTTGAAAACAAATGATTCATTCTCTGAGTCAACTCACATCATATTAGACTGTAAAAGAAAATAACAATGAATTCGAGGATGATAAAAGAGACCATTTAAACTAAGGTGCAGGGGGAATAAAGGCTAAAAATACTTGTGAGATAATATCTAACGGTCTAGTATACATGTAATTGGAGTTTAGGAATGAGATGCAGGGGAGAATGTAAAAACTGGTGGCTTAAAATTTTCAAGATGATGAAGATAATAAATGTATGGATCCAATCAAATATCCCTTCTTGGCCTTTGGCTAAGATCACATGTAGATCCAAGTGACCTCAAGTAGGATCTTGAAAATACAGGAGACCATAGCATGACTGCATTAACTGTCTGTCACCTTGATAAGAAATTCAACTTAGAAGGAGAAAAGGTGGCTCACCATTTCTGGGCTTTTGGGTTACAGTTGTTTGGCTTTATTGCTTTGGCCTATGGTGACATATTACTTTGTGGCAAGGGCTCATGGCAGAAGAGTCTTGTTCACCTGATGGTGGGTGGGAAGCAAAGAGACAGGAAATGGACAGAGTCCCAACCTTCTAAAAATTACACTATTAATGACTTAACTTCTGTTGCTGGATCTTACCTCTAAGAGCTCCAAATAGCGCCAGCCTCCAACATTGATCCTTTGGGGAACACTCAGGGTTCAAACCATGGCAATGGTCAAAAATGAAACCATTTGTGATATGTTGTAGCCTAGGTTGACCTTGAATTTATGGTCCTCCTGTCTCGACTTTCTGAGTGCTAGGCTTACAGGTACATGTCATTGCATCTGGCAAATTACTTCTTATAAGAATGCAAGTCAGATTGGATTAGGGCTCTCCCTAAAACAACCAAATACACAACCCCATCCCACCCCCACTCTCCCAAAGAAAGAAAAACCTTATTTTAATTTAGCCAGATCTTTAAAGACCTTAGATTTAGGGCTAGAAATATGGTTAGCGGTTTAGTATTACTTTTGCAGCAGACCTGAGTTCAGTCTCCAGGACACACTCAGATAGTACACAACCTCGTGCAACTCCAGTTCCAGGGTGAACACTGAACACATGTGCTCATGTACCACACCACATTGTAGCCATCCAGGCTTTTTCTATGCCTGCTCCAGTTCCTGAATAATGACATGGAGGCTTATGTTTATTGATGAATGTTAGACCTTAAGCTAGGCTTGCTTCCCAACTTGCTCTTAACTTATGTATACTACTCTATGTCTGCAACGTGGCTCAGTTTCATATGGCCAACTTCCTCTGAGTCCAGGTGGTGACTTTCCTATGCCTCTCTCCTCAGAGTTCCGTTCTCTCTCCTGGATGAACCACCTTACTATGGTGCCTTTTTAGTCAATCCAAAGGTGCCTTAAACAGGCAAGGAAGGACAGAGACACATTTTCACACAGTGTACAAAAACATCACTCCAATACCACATACATAAATTAAAAATGAAAAAAAAATCACAGTAAAAAAACCTTATTTCCAAATATAACCATATTTGGAGGTACCAGGTTAAGACTTCAATATGTGATTTTTGGAGGAGACACAATTCAATTTCTCCACTACTTTAAAAGGCAAGGGATATGTTATTGATAATATGCATGCAAAATCAAGGCAAATCTGACTACAGTGGAAAGACAGCAGTATGAGAGAAGGTAAAATAGGTGTGCCGGCCTTCCCTCTCCCTTCCTCGGACCGAGACACTCCCATAGCTATACCTTCCTGGCATGATAGACTGTTCATGTAAACTGTGAGTCAAAAGAAACTTCCTACTTCAGGTTTCTTTTGTCAGATATTTAGCCACAGGGATAATAAAAGTAACCAACAGGAAATTGGTACCAGAAGTGGGGACACTAATGTGACAAATCTAAGCATGTGATTTCTAGGCTTCTGAAACTGGATTTTTGGAGGAATGTGGAAAAATTTGGAACTGTGGGCTAGAGAATATAATGTAGAGCAGAGCTTAGTGGACTATTTTTTGTGGAGACTTGGAAGACCACCTTAGTGATTACTAAGGCTTACTTGTGAGGTTTTAGAGAGCAAGGACTTTGTTAGGAGCTGGGCCAAAATCCATTTCTATGACACTTTTGGCAAAACACCTGGTTTCATTCTGTTGTGTCTTGGACATCTGAGGTAGGCTGAATTCAAAAGTAATGAACTAAGCTGTTTATAGAAATGATTGTAAAGCATAGCATTCAGTCTGTGGCATAGTTATTGCTCATTGTATACACACACACACACACACACACACACACACACTGCTCAGTTTCAACTTGCCTTATTGGCTCAATTGTTAGGCTCTTCTAAGCCTTCCTTGGCTATCTCATGCCCTTCTTTTCACTCCCAGCTCAGCACCCTAAGTCTGCCCTTAATTATGTTTTTAATATTTATCCTGCTTCCCCCAGGCCCAGTCGGGAAAGCAGCCAAGGGCCACCCCACCCTAGAACTCACATGGCTGGTCACCTTTTCTCCCTCTGAATCATAGTGAAACCTTTCTTTTTCTCCCCTCATCTCTTAGACTGCATGTGAGGACCAAGAAGTGCCCCCCTTTCTTCTGCCCAGCAATTAGCCCCTGGCATCTTTATTGATTGATCGAGAACCTTGGCATCAGACCCACCCCTTAGAGAGAAAGGTGCAGTTTGTTGAGGAGAGGAGAGTGAACCCATTTAAAGGTTTAGATGTGGACAAGATAGTTGTGACTGTTGGAGATATTGGTGAGCTAAGGAGAAAGCTTGTGCTTTGCACAGGGAGGAGCCATGAAGGCAAGATGCTATTCATTGAAGTCTCCAGGCTGAAAAACTAAAAACCTGATAGATGTGGTGGCTCTTGCTTATAATCCTAGGAGGGGAAGCTGAGGAAGTAGTTCACCAGAGTGTGAGGACTGCAAAATGCATTACAGGACAGCCTGGAGTACAAAGCCAGACCCCATGTCAAGAAGAAAAGAAAGAAGAACAACTACTCACAAATATCTCCACTTCAATACTAAATAACTGTGGGGAAAAATACTCATTTGAAGATATTACCTGAAAATAATAAAACAACAGAACAACAACAACCTACAATAACCACTACCATCACCACCACCAAACAAATCCCACCACTAACAGAGCCTTTACAGTGTCTTTTTGGAAAACAGTCACCTGAAGGCACACAGAGGCTGCTGTAGTTTTGTCTGGGTGACATCTTAGACTGAGAGTAGAACTTGGCAGTAAGGCTGGAGAGATGACTTAGAGGTTGAGAGCACACACTGCTCTCACAGAGGACATGAAGTTGGTTCACAGCACCCATGGCAACTGTTTCACATCTGCCCATAAGCCTAGCTCCCAAAGATCTAGCGCCCTCTGTTGGCCTTGCCAGCACTTGCACTCATGCAGCATGTGATTTATTTTGTGATTATTTTGATTTTTTAAAAAATCACCTTAGAGACAGGGTTTCTCTGTGTAGCCTTGGCTATCCTGGAACTCACTCTGTAGACCAGACTGGCCATGAACTCAGAAGTCCACCTGCCTTTGCTTCCTGAGTATTGGGATTAAAGGGGTGTGCCACCACCACTCGGCTTGTATTTTGATTTTTATGGAGACTCAATGTTAGAAGAATACCTCGATTCTCAGATAAAATGTTGAACTTAGAATTTTGAACAAGGCTGTAACTGTTAGGACTTAGAGGACCCTCAGGGATAATCTAAAATGTTCTGAATTATGAGATGAACATGAGACTTAAGGGCCAGGAGTAAAATATTATGGTTTAATGTGATGTGTGTGGGTGACAAGCTGACTTGTGGCAGATAATTTGATTGACAGTTACCTAGATTATGAAACACTTAGGGCCTTGATGATGTATGCCTGTGGATATGACAATGAGGGATTTTCTGGAGTAGTTTAATTGAAAGGAAAAAGCCTGCCCTGAATATGGGCAGCTCGCTCTCATGAATCAGAGGGGAAAGTTGAGAACAGCCATTCCTCTTTCTTTCTTTCTTTTTTTTTTTTTTTTCGAGACAGGGTTTCTCTGTATAGCCCTGGCTGTCCTGGAACTCACTTTGTAGACCAGGCTGGCCTCGAACTCAGAAATCCACCTGCTTCTGCCTCCCGAGTGCTGGGATTTAAGGTGTGAGCCACCACGCCCGGCCCATTCCTCTTTCTTTGTTTCCTTACTAGGCCCACAAGCCAAGCTGCTTCTCCTGCCTTGCCCTTCCCCACCATGGCTGGAGGGATTCTTCTCACTGTGGGATAAAGTAGACTTTTACTCCCTTAGGGGAAAGCTGGTTATGGAAAAAGTACAGGACACGAACACAGTTGCACCATGATGATAGATTGTTCATGATGCTTACATGTGCTGCATCTTACTTATCACCTCACTGAACTATCGCCTTACGATTGATTTCCACAGGGTGTCAAGGTTTTGGGAAAACGCTGAATCATTTGGAGTTTGGATTTTATTTATATAGACACATCATATGAAAAATAAATAAATAAAATAAGCCACAGACTTGCAAGTGCAACAATGGATTTATGATGATGTGTGAATCTCATCTTTGAAAGTCTTTGTCTTGTAAACTAAGGAATTTCCTTTCTCTCCTAGAGAGAACATCTCCCTCTGATAAGTAAGTTCAGAGGACCGTGTAGCTTCCTGAGTAAGGAGTCTCTGCTCCCCTGAGAAGAACAACCATTTCTTCTGATAATGAAGCCCAACCTCAGATCCTCAGCTAAATCCTCAGATCCAGAAAAGCCCTGTATCACCTGTAATGGTGGGCTTTTCTACCAGTGCCCAAGTTCCCAAAATAACGACTCTGAGACAGAATTATTATGAATACATGCCTAGGCCAAAGGCTTTGACTCATTCTCACAAGCTCGGACCTCGTTATCCTACTTATTCTGTTCTAAGTCCTGCCACATGGCTAGTTACCTCGCCTCAGGTTCACATGACAGACTTCACCAGCATTCAGGGAGAGTCTCCTTCCCACACCTGACTCTATCCCAGAATCTTCTCTCCCTGCTGGAACTCCCAGCTCCTCTTTCCTGCCTAAGCTAATAGGCCAACAGCTTTTTTTATTGAGAGGTGATGCTTTCCATCCAGTACACAAGAGATTTTTCTCTATATCCACCAACTATTCATTCTCAGAAAACCCACCAATATCCTTGCCTCAACCCCTATTCCTTGCCCCAACTCGTGGTTAGCCTTGATCAAGTTGCTATCTGCTAAGTTCATTTTCTTATGAGCAGTTGAGTAGTGTTTTGTGGGAAATGGTTCATGCCTATGCTACTGTTCCATTCTTCTGTGTGCTGTTTTTTGTCACCTGCGGGAAGCACCCTAGATGGTGCCCTGGCCCATTGCCAGGTCCTGTGAACTCCACATGTTTACTGCCTTGCCCGAGCATGGACAGTGAGGCTACATGCATGGGCTGCCTGCCAGGCTGGACTGTTCCTCGTGATCCGGACCTGTCAGCCTATCGGTGATTGACTTGAGCTGGTGCCTGGAGCATGTGTGATTTCTGATTGGATGAGGTCAGTTGGAGTATAGAAGGGTTGTTGTTGTTGCCCTTGCCTAAGTGGAGAGAGCTGTAAGAGAAAAGCTGCAAGTAAAAGAAGTTGTTGCGTGAACCTGACTTGGTGTCCGTGTCATTCTTGTCTCTGCGGGAAGAAAGAACTGAGACAAGGGGTGGCCCATATGGGGTACTCATCGAGTTGGTCAGCAATGGTAAGTAAGGAAAGTTTTGTAAGCAGCGGTAAGGAAATTTTAGTAAGCAGCGGTAGGGAAATTTTGGTAAGTGGCCGGTTTAAAACCTCTTTAGACTGTAAGAGTCTGTGGCTACCTCTAAATTCTGTGTTTTTATCTAAACAATACTGAGAACATACCACTGCCAATTATTTGGAATTTTAACTTACAAAAAGTATTCTACTCTGTCAGAGGCACATGTCAACATTTACTGTAGTTATCTTAAATGTTTCCTGTTAATTCATTTTCTCTTAAGTTTTTTGTTGTGTTTAGTTCTGTTTGATACAGGGTTTCACCATATAGGCAAAAATTTATTGACTATTTAGTCGGTGAGAAGTCTGTAAAGAAGTATTAAGTATACCACTTCGCTGGAGTGTATCCCACTTCTTAGGTATTTTACTTTTTGTTAGAGCTTCTCTTAAAATCAGTACAGTGAATGAAAAAGTCTCTGTACTGATCCCTTTATAACATACAGTGTGCCCCTGCAGCAGGTGCTTCTAGTTGTTTTTATTAATAATCATTTTAAGTGATTGTCTCTCTTCATGAAGGAGAAAATCAGAAAGGTTCCCGGAAAAAAAGGGACGAAGCATTAAGGATCTCAGGTATAAAGACGAAGATAAGGTTCCTGGGAAAAAAGGGACGAAGCACTAAGGTTCTCAGGAATAGAGACGAAGGGAATTTAAACGATATGGGTTCAACTGCATCTAAAGTGAAAGTAAAAATGGTGTTGATCGAGCTTCTTAAAAGAAGCGGTATTAACATGAAAGCAGAGACCGTGGACAGACTTCTGGACACCCTCTCCAAGGAAGCCCCATGGTTTTTAGAGGAAGGGTATGTTAATCAACAGTGCTGGGAGTATTTGGGAAGGGATCTCTGAGCTTCTGATATGAAGAACCCTCTACCTGTAGGGATGTTAGCCATCTGGAACTTGGTCAGGGCATGCTTGAGGGACGCCAGTGGAAAGTACAGTGCTGAAATAGAGGAAGTGGTGGCGCTTGAGGAGGCTAAGGAGATTGCTTCTCAGGCTAGCCGCTGAAAACCTAAACAGCTTAGACAACAAACCAAAGATAAGAAAGAGAAGAAGGAATCTAGCTCTGAAGGGTCTACTAGTGACAGCGTCGGGACTGAGAGCGACAGTGATGTCTGTAGTCAGATGTCCCGCTGGAGTTTGTGGCACAGTAGGCCACCCGAACCATCAGCCCCTCCGTTGCCTTCTCCCCCCCCCCCCTATAAAGACAAGGGAGACAAAGGGGGAAAGCATAGTCTTCATGCAAATGTCTGGAAAAATGTGCCCACCGTTGCGAGAGCCTTCCCAGTACTTCAGGACCAACAGGGGCAATGGTATCATGAACCCCTGGATTGGAAGGTTGTACAGAGATTGAAGGAGTCAGTTTCAACTTATGGGGTCCAGGCTGCCTTTACCGTAACTCAGGTTGAGTTCCTACAACGGTACTGTATGACTCCTTTTGATTGGCAGAAACTCTGCAAGGCTGTTCTTTCAGGAGAAGGTTATTTAACATGGAAGGCTGCTTATATTGAGCATGCCGTTGAGCAGGCTGCAGCTAATGCTGCTGCTGGACTCCCCAATGCAGCCTGGAATATAGAGATGTTAATGGGGCAAGGGAATTTTGCCAACAATCAAACAGGTTATCCTATACAGGTTTATGAGCAGATTAATAACTGTGCTCTTAGAACTTGGAGGATGCTACCAGGCACTGGAGACCTTGGGGCCAGCTTGTCTAAGGTGACACATTTGAAAGCTGGTATCCTTATGGTTAACCAAAGAGTGGATTGGTTGCAGGAACAGATGAATATTTTGGAGCAGTTAGTATTTGCTTCCTGCATTACTCATATATCAGGAATGTGTGTAACCTCTGTTCAGTGTCAGAATTTTTCCAGAGCTGCAAATCTGTCACGTGCAATTGGTGCGATGCTGCTAGGAAATTGGAGTCATGATCTCGACACAAAGATGAAGGAATTGCGAGCATCGATTGTTGCCATGAACAACACCCATGTGGAGATTGCAACTGCAAAGCAATGGCTGGAGATCCATCCAGGGAACTGTGGGATTCTTTAAAAATTGGGGAGGGATGGCCTTTCGAGCACTCCTGCTGACTGTTGTGTGTGGAGGAATGCTTTGGTGGATGGCACATATGCGAAGGTGGCACAGGGCTGATAAACAAGCCTTAGTGCAGGCTATGGCAGCCTCGGAAGCAGGAACATCTCCTCAATGTTGGCTCAACATGCTGGATCAGTAATCAATGACGGGTAAGACCCTTCTGTGTGCATACCAACGTAAGACAGGATGGCAAAAGTGAGTTCGTCACTCCCATGACAGGTAAGGATGTGGCACAGATGGGGGCAACCTAAGACAGATGATGATCCCAGAGCTACTAATAAAACAAAAAGGGGGAGATGCGGGAAGCAGGTGCAGCCGCATGGGCCTAGATGGTGCCCTGGCCCATTGCCAGGCCCCGTGAACCCCACATGTTTACTGCCTTGCCCGAGCATGCGCAGTGAGGCTGCATGTGTGGGCTGCCTGCCAGACTGGACTGTTCCTCGTGATCCGGATCTGTCAGCCTATCGGTGACCGATTTGAGCTTGTGTCTGGAGCGTGTGTGTGATTTCTGATTGAATGAGGTGGGGTGGAGTGAGATGAGGTCAGTCGGCGCGAGTATAGGAGGGCTGTTGTTGTTGTTGCCCTTGCCCTAAGTGGAGAGAGCTGTAAGAAAAAAGCTGCAAGAAAAAGAAGAAGCTGTTGCGTGAACCCAACTTGGTGTCCGTGTCGTTCTTGTCTCTGTGGGTCGGAGACTGTGGCAGTCACCCTGATGCTAAGTAGAGTCATCCGGGAAGAGGGAACCTTAAATGAAGAAATGTTTCCATTAGATCGGCCTACAGGCATATCTGTGTGGTATTTTCTTAATTGATCTAACCCACTGTGGGCAATGTCACTCTGAGGCAAATGGTCCTGGGAGGTATAAGAGAGGAGCCAAATATGCTTTGTGGTCAGGATAGACTTTAACCAGCCCTGATCCTGGGCTAGAAGTCAAATGGCCTCTGGAGGGCAGAAAAGCACCATAGGACTGGTTGTCAATTGAGGCCTTATAACTTTGGTTGTGAGCAATTTTCATTTGTTAAATTTCTGGACCTCCCAAAAGGCCAATGACCTCCACAGTGTTTACTAGAGTAGACAGAGAAGGAGTATCATGTTCTGGAGTCGAAGTAAGAAGAGTTAAATGGCATTTACCTATTCTAAATGTAGACTTTGACTCTGTTCCTTATGATCCACAAGGCTTGGGTTTCCAGTGAGTGAGTTTACTAAGAATACAGCAAGCAGGAGTGAAAGAAGACAAGAGCAAGCACTGGATTAGATGCTTCCACCATCTAAGAGTTTCCAGGGTCCTGGATCCACAAAGAGTGTGTGTAGAGAGGGTAGTTTAACAACACAACCATTTAATGAAATAACAACAGCAGGTTCTACCCTAATGCCTATGACTACCCCAGCCATGAGTTTCAGACGAGGTTTAAGGGTCAGGCATGAATTCCCTCCTGTGGAGTCAGCCTCAAATCCATTTGGAAACCAGTTGGTTACACCATAACAGTCATGCCACTATGGCAACTCTCTCCTGGCAAGTTGATATCATAGCATTCCGGTCCCATGCTGGGTACAGTCATTGATGTCTTTTTTTCCCCTAACAATCTGAGTAGTACCTTCTGATATTAGGCATGTTAGTCAGCAGGGAGGAAGTTTCCAAACTGATTTGAAATAGATTTTTCTCTATCCAATTGTCAAATTGTGTGTGGTGTCTTCAGCAATAGTATTATAGTTTCCTTTCTCTTGAAGTGATAAAATACCCTCACTCAAAGCAACTTAGAGTTGCAAAGGGTTTATTTCATCTTACACTTCTGTAACAGGCCGTCATTGAAGGAAGTCAGGACAGAAACTCAAAGCAGGGATCTGAAGCAGAAATCATGGAGGAATTTTACTTTTGGGCTTGTTTTCTGGCTTGCGCATTGGCTTATGTTTAGCTAAGTTACGTTATTGTAGACAACCCAGGACCTTCTGCCTAGGGATGGTCCTGCCCAAAGTGGGCTGGAACCTCATGCATCAGTTAATAATCAGGACAATCCATCACAGATTCACACACAGAGGGAGATTTGATCCAGAAAATTTCTCAACTGAGGCTTTCCTCTCCGATGACTCCAGGCTGTGTTAATGTGAGAATTAAATCTAACCAGGACAAAGGTCTTGTCCTGCAGTTACAGTGAATGACTAAGAACAGTGAGAACAGCTCGTGTTGGTTTGAAGACTGCTGGAGCTTCTCTGACAAATAGCGTCTAGGGAGGCTCAGGAAGACGAACGCTGTGTGTTCTCTCTCATTCATAGATCCCAGATTCAAAGCTTTTGTGTGTTCAATGTGGAGCATAAGCACAAGCCAGGAAAGTAGGGAGGGGCTGGGGCGGGGGCGAGGGCGGGGGTGCACCGAAGAAAGGGGGATGGTAGATTGTGGATACTGAAAATCCCATTCCTGAATTTTGTTATCTATCTTCTGGGAGAAGCATTGGTCACCCATGCAGGGTATTGCTGTTGGAACGCCTTTAATTTTTTTGTATTTTAAATTAGGTGACTGACTACTGAATTTCTATAATGGTTCCTCATATATCCTTACTGTGATGGTTGGTCTTAGTTGTCAATTTGACTGGGTCTGGAATCAACTAAACTCTATGTTTCTGGGCAGCTTTGTGAGAGATTTTCTTGATCAGACCATTTTAATGGGAAGATATATCCTAAGTATAGGCAGCCCAGATAAAAGGACATGGAAGAAAGAAACAGGTTTTTGCCTGTTTAGCCTTGCTCTTGTTGATAAGTCCACCTACTCTGTTGCTGTGGCGTTCCTTCACTGATATTAGAGCCAGATTATTATTTTTTAAATATTTATTTATTTTATTTATATGAGTACACTGTCACTGTTGTTTTATTTTATTCTATCTATCTATCTATGTATCTATCTATGTATCTATCTATGTATCTATCTATCTATCTATCTATCTATCTATCTATCTATCTATCTATCTATTTATTTTTTACACTGTCACTGTCTTCAGACACACCAGAAGAGGGCATCCCATCCCCATTACAGATGGTTGTGAACCATCATGTGGTTGCTGGGAATTGAACTCAGTGCCTCTGGAAGAGCAGTCAGTGCTCTTAACCATTGAGCCATCTTTCCAGCCCCAGAACCAGATTCTTTCTGTTTCCAGAGTTGACTGAGACCAGCTGCAAAAAGGATACAGGCTAGACTGAGTCAGCGTTCGCCCAGTGCTGATATCAGCTAGGGGTTGACAGTGGAAAATGGGATTGGAAAATTCTAAATAGGCATTTGTCCGCAGTCAAGAACTGCATTAGACAGGAGGAGTAGGGCTTAAAATAATAAAATAAAATAAAATAAAATGAGTAAAATACAAAAAAAAAATTAGGGAGATATACAAATGACACAAGAGAGATCAAGAGAGAAGGAAAATGGATTTCATAGCTCTCCCAGGGACCGAGGGAAACTGGGAGACGTCTTGCTTTTCTCTCTGGCCCCTACAGGAGACATCCTTAGTTCTGATTACATCAACTTCTCTACTCTGTCTGTATTGTCTGTGTTTGGTGTACCAATCTGTCCACGTGTCAATTCGTGTCTGTTTTTGTTTCGTTGTCTGAATGACTGTTGTTCAATCTTTCATGTTGAAAAGAAAATATGGTTAAAACTTTATCTGCTGGCTCTCCATCTCTTGATTCAGTCTCAGTTTGCACAGCAGAGGCTGATTAAAGTTGCCCTGCACCTTAGCCAGGAGTCACGCACAGCAGGAGAGGTCCTGCTGAAAAACTGTTTTTAAGAAGGAGTCTGCAGCTTCTTAGTTCTAAGGCAAATAAGCTGATAGTTGTTTTTTCCTAGAAAATTCTCTGCAGTTGTGATTATTGGGTTTAGCAAATGACAAAGTGCTTATTATCTTGAAATTATAGAAAAAGTAAAAATTCTTTGATTGGTCTAAATTTATAAGATCAGTGTAGCCGCTTCATTTGGTTTCTGACTGGTCTTAAAGGTATAAGTATGCTCTGCATGTCTTGGTCATAGAGTAATGGCTTACAAGTTTTTGGGTATGATTAAAAAGGTAGAACATTGGTAACAAGAAAGTTAGCTTAAAACTGGTAACTCAGGGTTGGAGTCATTTTAAATAACAACATGTGGCATGAACCAGCCCAGGAAACTAGGCCTCTAAGGATACTTCCAAAATGGGATAATATTTTATGTGATTCTTATCCTAGAAACTAGACTTATAAGAGATAATACAATATCTCTTTAATGAAGCATTAAAATTTGCACTGTCATGCATTCATATATTTGACAGCCAAACTTTGTAACGTGAAAGTGATGTTTCTGGTATTAATTTTTTTCTTTTTTCTTTTTTTTTGGTTTTTCGAGACAGGGTTTCTCTGTATAGCCCTGGCTGTTCTGGAACTCACTTCGTAGACCAGGCTGGCCTCGAACTCAGAAATCTGCCTGCCTCTGCCTCCTGAGTGCTGGGATTAAAGGCGTGGGCCACCACGCCCAGCTGAGCTCAGGATTCTTAACTCATCCATATATTGTTAATTAGGATGATTATGGATGATTATAAGAGTAATCATCTTATGAGAGTGCTAATGCAGCTCACTTCAGCCATCTGGCTATACAAAGCAAAGGCAGAGTTATCTAGATATATTCGTCTTTGTGCAGAAATTGGACCCTTATACAATCAGTTTGTCTTTGGTTGCTGCCTTACAGGGGACTACAGTACAAGCAATGCTTTCACAGCACTAAGGTTATAAGGAATGTTTTAACTATAAGTCATCTTATGAAAGACTGTCCAAAATTAGAGGCATTGACAGAGAGTTGAATTGTTCCTCTGGAATCTGTCCTCACTGTAGGAGGGATAATCTTTGGGCCGGGACTCAGGCAGTAGGCTCAGATTAAGAAATATTTATATTTGAATTAATGCAAAGCTCAGAGCAGCCTCAGCAAGACTTGTGTGGTGTTTCTTTTTTGCAAACCCTGCGAGTTCTTGGGACCTTGCCTCTCCTTGCCTCTGGAGAATTTTTTTTTTAAAGCCAAAACAACATTATTACAGATCTATCCAGGTGTTGTTCAAATAAAGTTTAAACTTAAGATTTATGAAAGGTCAATGAGGCTGTAGAACTTATAGAGTCATTATACTCTGGCTTGCCTACTCCATATAGAATTATTATAGATTTGGAAGGTTTTTTTTTTCCTTTACATCCTGATAATTGTAAAGGGTTTGCTTCTAGTGAGCTTGTGATCATTGGAAAGATTTGCCTCTAGGTATGGCTAATAGCCTTATATTATGTAAGAAAAAAACTTTTTTTTTGTCTCTGCTTCAATAAAAAAGCTAGGACTTTGAATCTTTCAGTATATATTGTTTCTTATATAGAAAGTATTTTATTAGCTAACGCCTGTGGAGGAAAATTTACTACAAATCTTTGCTTTTACACAATGAGCTTTAAAGTTTTGGGGTGTAACTGTTGCTTCAGAAAAGATTCAGAGGCAATATCTTTTTAAATATTTAGGGTCTCAGTTTTATCCTAGAAAAATTATAATTAAAAAAAAATTAAAAAACAAGAAAAGAATAGATCATTTGCTTACTTCAAATTATTTTTAAAAGCTTCCAGGAGAAGTTAATTGGCTAAGACCTCACCTGAAGCTCACCACAGAAGGACTTAAGCCTTTGATGGATGTTATCAAGGGAGATGAAAATTAACTGATGAAAAACAAAAGAGAAAGTAGAGGGAACTTCTGCAATCAATGGTAATCAAATATTACCTGTGTATTCTAGTTATTGTTACTCAATGTGCCCACAGCAATTCTTTGACAAAAGAGTACATTAATGTAGAATCACCTTTCTTCATCTCCAAGTAAAGTTTCAACATCCTATTATGAAGCTGTTGTGGTGTTAATAAAGAATTGAAAGATAAAGTCATGAAGGTATTTTTAAAAAATGTCTTAAAAAACTGACAAAGGCGTCTGTTCCTTGTTTCGAACAGCAATTAAGTTGGTTATTGCAGAATATTGATATTTGGCCTATTGCATAGCAAACTTTTTAGGTAAAATTGATAATCATTATCCAAAGGATAAGTTGTTAAAAATTGCTTCTATGCACGCTTTTGTATTTTCTGTAAATTTATACATGCATGCATCCCATAAAGAATACATCTACTGTATTTAAAAACAGGCCTTCTATGGGAGAGAAGTATATGTGATTGGATATATATATATATATATATATATATATATATATATATATATATATTTCAGGGCCTACAATTGTTTGAAATTGTTCCTTTTTTAGATACTGCTAATTCTCAAAATTGCAATTGTTTATGCATATACAACCCAAGTTAAGAAAAAAATACTGTTCCTTTAAAGGACTGTCTTTGGACATTTAAGAACTCATCCTAGATTGCCTGGACAAGACCCCTTAAGGTGACGCCACCCCAGATTTGTATCCCAGGCAGATTATAGGCCTTACACAAGAATAACTGGCCATATAATCTCATTCTTTACATCATCAAAATAGAAATGGCTTGAGATAATAATTTGGTATTTTTAGAGAATGTGCATGTCAAATTGTAGAGACTTGTTCTCAGTGTTCCCAGTTTCTACCTGTTCCACATAATGGTGTTAATTCTCGAGGACTTATACTTAATCAATAATTGCAAATGGATACTTATATTTCTGATTTTAGAAAATAAAATATGCATATGTGACTATTGATACCTTTTCAGGCTTTCTAGTTGCAACTGCTTTAACAGGAAAAGCAACTAAAAATGTAATTAGTCATTGCCTGCATTGTTTTTCTATGCTTGGAGTTCCAAATCAAATTATAACAGATATTGGAACTGGGTATTACAGTCAAGCATTTGAGATTAAAAAAATTACTTATTTATTTCTTAATATTTATTTATTATATGTAAGTACACTATAGCTGTCTTCAGACACTCAAGAAGAGAGCATCAGATTTTGTTACGAATGGTTGCTGGGATTTGAACTCAGGACCTTTGGAAGAGCAGTCAGTGCTCTTTTTTTTTTTTTTTTTTTTTTAAGATTTATTTATTTATTATATGTAAGTACACTGTAGCTGTCTTCAGATACACCAGAAGAGGGCATCAGATCTCATTACGGGTGGTTGTGAGCCACCATGTGGTTGCTGGGATTTGAACTTCAGACCTTCGTTAGAGCAGTCAGGTGCTCTTACCCACTGAGCCATCTCACCAGCCCGCAGTCAGTGCTCTTAACCGCTGAGCCATCTCACCAGCCAGCATTTGAGATGTTTTGTCAACAATTTAATGTTACCCATGTTACTGGGATTTTTTATAATTCTCAAGGACAAGGTATTGTGGAACTTTAAAACTATATCTTCTTAAACAAAAAAGGGGAGAATTATATCCCCATGCACATTATTTAAATCACACTTTTTATTTTAAAAATTTTAAAATTTGGATACCAAAGAACTCCTTGCTGAGTGCCTTATAGTATCCTACAACTAGGCATACTCATGCCTAGGTGAGATGAAAGGATCTATTTATCGGCATATGGCATGATCCTTATCAGATATTTAATATGGGGAAGAGGGAATGTTTGTGGTTTTTTTCCACAGAATGCTGCAAGAGCTTGCTAGCTGCCAGAGTGATTGGTGTGGCAAGCTGACATAAAAGGATAACGCTGACCTGTGAGCTTACTGAGTGCCCTGACAATGGTAGCAAGAAAGCTATATTAGATATATGTTCTTGACCCACCTTTGCTTGCCTATGTCCCAGATTAGACAAGCTAAACTGCCTTGCTTCAAGGACAGAGAACATAGAGAGATTGTGGAAACTGATTTAGGAAAACGAATCAAAGGGAGGAGTTACAATGACTCTTCTCTTTCCTTTAATGGGATCAGTTATTCTGGCTCAATCATGGACTGGTCTAGAAATAATTCCAATATTGGAGATTCCTATTATGAAGATAGCTAAAAATCTTTATCAGCCAGCAGAGTTAACTTGGAGCATAGCCTCCACTATTTACATGAGAAGTTAACAGTTTTTCTGTTGATTCTCAAGCCCAGCACCCCCACCCCCACCCCCCCAGCTTGGGCTTGATCTCTGCTAATTTGCAACTGAATTAAGTGCCTGGGACATCCCCACAGACTACCTTAATCTTGCTGCTTTCAACTTTGACTTTGTGTTTCAAGCAGGTCAGTTGCCTCCATGCAGGTTTGCCTTCAGCAAAGCACAGATGGCAGTGATTCACGGCTATGAAGAAATGCATTGAGTGCATATTGTGGCTTTGGTCTGATTGGGAAAAAGGTGTGCAATGAGGGCCGGCAGCCAAGGATGGGCCACTGGGTCTATGGCTTATTTCAACCTAAGACAGAGGCATGTGCCAATAGGCTGTGTTTGTTCATAATCAACACTAAAATGCTATGTTTGTGCAAATAAACACAAGCTGCACATGTTCTCTGAGACGGGTCTGAATAAGTCCAATTAGTCCTAAGACAGGCATGGCTAACAGCCACCATAATTCTCAGGCAGGACCATGGAGCATAAGTAAATTATATGCCTCAGTCCAGCTAATTTTTAATAAATAAAAAGGGAGGAACTGTGCCCTTCCCCCAGCCTTGAGCAGGCTGGCTCAGACCTTGCTTGCCACAGCCAGCTAGCCCACCTAGGGTGGAGTCTTCTGACCTAGGTAAAGTCTATTGTCCTGCCACATCTGCACCTTTCCTCCAAGATGCCACTACCTGCTGAGAGGTTGAACCTCTTTTCCTGACAAAAGGCAGCTGATCCTCACAAGCAAAGAGATCCTGGCATGGTAGGGGATGGGTCCCCCCCTTTATAAGCTTAAACTCTTAATTAAACAGTGGCCTTGATCAGAAAACTTTGTCTTGGCTCGTTATTTCTTTTGCTGCCTTTCCCATCCCAAATCCCATCTTTACTTTCAGGAACCCAGTAACCTGTGGACGCAGGTGGCTGGCTACACCATATAAACCTTTAACTTCCAGAAACCCCGACTTCTTTCATATCATGTGTGTTCAACTAACTCCTCCCGTGGACTCACATTGGGCTCCTCCAAGTTTCACCTACCCAAGCACTGTGTCCCACAGCTGACTCCTACTATGTGGGGCACACCCAACTGACTCGCAGCCCAGCTGATGATCCACTCAGACCCACATTGGAACTCCAGATTAAACAAAGACCGTGAGTATCCCTGGCACCCGTTCCAAAAATCCAGACCTTCCAGCCACTCTGAAGAGAGTCACTCTATTGTCTTCCCACTTTTGTTTTCGGGGAGAGCTATTGCACTGACTCTGGTCCAAATCCAGAAAGTCTAATGGATCATGAACAAAAACTCCGATTCCATCCCCTACCCCCCCCCCCATGCTTTATTCTTTCTTTTTCCACTCCTGGCCTCCCCGCCCATTTGACTTTTTCTTATCCATCTATCTATCTATCTATCTATCTATCTATCTATCTATCTATCTATCTATCTATCTATCTATCTATCTATCTATCATCCAGCCATTGCCCCTTCTCCCAGACCCCCTCCCACAGTTCCTCAGACCATTCCTCCCCCTCCTGTCTCTGAGAGAATGCTTCCCTACCACCAGGCCTCCCCCCTCCCTGGGGTCTCAACTCTCTCGTGGATTAGGCACACCTTTTCCCACTGAGGCCAGACAAGGCAGTACCTTACTATATATGTATGTGTGTGTGTGTGTATGTGGGCACTTGTGTATGCTGCCTGGTTTGGTTGGTGACTCAGTGTCTGGGAGCTCCCAGAGGTCCCGGTTAGTTGAGACTGATGGTCTCCCTATGGGTCGCCCTCCCCTTTTGCTTCTTCCATAACTTTCCCTAGTTCCCCATAGGGGTCTCCAACTTCAGTCCAATGGTTGAATGTAAACATCTGCATTTGTCTCAGTCAGCTACTGATTGGGCTTCTCAGAGGATAGCTATGCTAGGCTCCTGTCATGTATGTCCTTTTGGATCTGGGTTACTTCACTCAGGATGGTATTTTCTAGTTCAACCCATTTGCCTGCATAACTCATGATGTTCTCATTCTTAATAGCTGAGTAGTATTCCATTTGTAAATGTACCACATTTTCTGTATCTGTTCTTCCATTTTGGGACATATGGATTGTTTCCAGATTCTGGATATTACAAACAAGGCCACTATGAACATAGTGGAGCATGTGTCCCTCTGGTGTGGTGGGGCATCTTTTTGGTATATGTCCAAGAGTGGTATAGCTGGATCTTCTGGTAGGTCTATTTCCTATTTTCTGAAGAACCGCCAGATTGATTTCCAGAGTGGTTGTACCAATTTGAAATTCCACCAGCAATGGAGGAGTGTTCTCTTTCTCCACATCCTCACCAGCATGTGCTGTCACCTGAGTTTTTGATCTTAGCCATTCTGACTGGTGTGAGGTGGAATCTCAGGGTCATTTTGATTTGCATTTCCCTGATGACTAAGAACTTTGAACATTTCCTTAAGTGCTTCTTGGCCATTTAAAATTCCTCTGTTGGGCTGGTGAGATGGCTCAGTGGATAAGAGCACCCAACTGCTCTTCCGAAGGTCCAGAGTTCAAATCCCAGCAACCACATAGTGGCTCACAACCATCTGTAACGAGATCTGACTCCCTCTTCTGGAGTGTCTGAAGACAGCTACAATGTACTTCCATATAATAAATAAATAAATCTTTTTAAAAAAATTCCTCTGTTGTGAATTCTTTTTTTTGTTCTATACCCCATTTTTAAATTGAGTTATTTGTGTTTTTTTTTTTTTTTTTTTTTTTTTTGGCGGTTAGCTTCTTGAGTTCTTTATATAGTTTGGATATTAGCCCTCTATTGGATGTGGGGTTAACGAAGTTTTTTGTTTTTGTTTTTGTTTTTTTTTTCCCTTCCCATTTTGTAGGTTACTGATTTTTCCTATTGACTGTGCCTTTTGCCTTATAGAAGTTTTTCTGTTACAGAAGCTTTTCAGTTTCACGAGGCCCCATTTATCAATTGTTGATCTTAGAGCCTGAGCCATTGGAGTTCAGTTAGTGTCAATGAGTTCGAGGCTTTCTCCCACTTTCTCCTCTATTAGGTTCAGTGTATCTGGTTTTACATTGAGATCCTTGATCCACTTGGACTTCAGCTTTGTGCTAGAATAAAGCTTACCTGGTCATAATGAATGATCTTTTACTTATTTATTACTTATTTTTATGTGTATGAGTGTTTTGCTTGCATGTAAGTATATGTACTGTGTGCATTTAATACTTAAGCAGGCCAGAAGAAGGCATCATATCTACTGGAACTGGATTTACAGATGGTTATGAGCCACTCTATAGATGCTAAGAACAGAACTTGGGTTCTCTGCAAGAGCAACAAGCATGATTAACCACGGAACCATCTCTCCAGCCCCACAACAAACATTTTGATGTGCTTTTGAATCTTGAAGTGCCAATATTTTATTTTATTGAGAATTTTAAAAATCGATATTTAATGGGGAGATAGGTCTGTTATTTTCTTTGTATTTTTAAAAAATAATTACTTATTTTATGTATAGGAGTATACTGTAGCTTCAGACGCACCAGAAGAGGGCATTGGATTCCATTACAGATGGTTGTGAGCTACCATGTGGTTGCTGGAAATTGAACTAAGGACCTCTGGAGGAACAATCAGTGCTCTTAACTGCTCAGCCATCTCTCCAGCCCTGTATCTTTTTCTTTTGTGGTGTCTTTTTTGTTGTTGTTGTTTTTTGTTTTTGTTTTTTTGAGACAGGGTTTCTCTGTATAGCCCTGGCTGTCCTGGAACTCACTTTGTAGATCAGGCTGACCTCGAACTCAGAAATCTGCCTGCCTCTGCCTCCCAAGTGCTGGGATTAAAGGCGTGCGCCACCACAGCCCGGCTTTTTTGTGGTGTCTTTATCTGGTTATGATATCACAATTCTGCTTTCTGTTCATAAAAAGAGTTTGAAAGCCTCCATTCTTTTTCTATTTTATGGAATAATTTGAGTAGCATTGGTGTTAGTTTTTCTTCAAAGCTCTGTTAGAATTCTGCAGTAAACCTGGTCCTGGACTTTATTTTTATTATTAATTATTTTACTAATTAAGCTCTGGACATTTTTTTTTAAGTTGGGAGATGTTTTACTATGACTTCAATTCCACTGTTGGTTATAGATCTAGTTAAATTATTTATTTGTTCTTGATTTAACTTCTGTAGGTTATTTTAAACAGAGATTAATCCATTTCTTTGACGTTTTCTAATTTGTTGAAGTATGCCATCATAATTTTGATTTTAATTGGTATCTATTGTAACACCTCCCTTTTTATCTCTTGGTTTATTTTATTTATTTTTTAACTTTTATTTTTTACTTATGTATATGGATTTTTGTATGCATGTATGCATGTCTGTGTACCAGTTGCCTGCCTGGTACTCCTAGAAGCCAGAAGAGGCATCTGATCCCCTGGGACTTGAGTTATAGTAAGTTGATTGTTGTTCTGTGGGTACTAAGAATTGAACCTGAGTCCTCTACAAGAGCAGCCACCAGTCCTCTTCGCTACTGAACCAAATTTTTGTCAACCTGGTTTTTCTTTCCAAAGAACCACCTGTTTGTGTGTGTGTGTGTGTGTGTGTGTGTGTGTGTGTGTGTGTGTGTGTGTGTGTGTGTGTGTGTGTGTGTGTGTGTGTGGTTTTTTTGAGACAGGGTGTACTGGCTGGTTTTATGTGTCAACTTGACACAGGCTGGGGTTTTCACAGAGAAAGGAGCTTCAGTTGGGGAAGTGCCTCCATGAGATCCAGCTGTAAGGCATTTTCTCAATTAGTGATCAAGGGGGAAAGGCCCCTTGTGGGTGGGACCATCTCTGGGCTGGCAGTCTTGGGTTCTATAAGAGAGCAGGCTGAGCAAGCCAGGGGAAGCAAGCCAGTAAAGAACATTCCTCCATGGCCTCTGCATCAGCTCCTGCTTCCTGACCTGCTTGAGTTCCAGTCCTGACTTCCTTTGGTGATGAACAGCAGTATGGAAGTGTAAGCTGAATAAACCCTTTCCTCCTCAACTTGCTTCTTGGTCATGAAGTTTGTGCAGGAATAGAAACCCTGACTAAGACACAGGGTTTCTCTGTGTTGTAGTCCTGGTTGTTCTGGAATTTGCTCTGTAGACCAGGCTGGCCTCAAACTCACAGAGATACACCTGCTTCTGCCTCCCAAGGGCTGGGATTAGACGTGTACACCCCCATTGCCTGGAAAGAACCAATTCTTTATCTTGTTATTTTTTGCTTTTTTTTCTTTCATTTTTTAAAAAAATATTTTTAATTAGGTGTGTGTGTGCGCGCGCACACTCACGCTCGCATGTGTGCATGTGTGCACTGGCATACGTGCATGCGTGCACATGTATATGTGCACATGAATGACAGCATTCATGGGAGCCGGAGAGGATATTGAACTTCCTAGAGCTGTGCTTATACAGTACAGCTGGAGTTGCAGGCAGTTGTCTGATGTGGGTGCTATGAATGGAACTTTAGTCCTCTGCAGGAACAATACACAGTCATGACCACTGACCTATCTTTCCAGTCTGTTTTATTCTTTCCTAGTTCGTCAGTTTCTACCTTGACTTTTAAAATGGAGACGATGTCAGTTTTATAAGTTCCCACTGGCTATTGAAATGGTTTATGCAGTTACCTTTCCTGGGGGGAAAATTCCCATACCTAGAGGACATATCGTGAGTCTCTTCCCAGGACTTTGTCACTAGAAATAAATGTCTCCCAACCAGGCAGAAACTCTTGACAATTTATAAAGCTGGAAACAAGTGGCTGGGCAAACAATAGAAAGGCACTTCCTTTTCCTCCACCTGATGGCCTTGGTGACGTTAACATTATGAGACCAACAGCCTTTATCTTCCTCCTGGGCCTGGCACTTTCCACCTTATTTATTGGATGCCTTTCTCATCCCCCGGCTGCTGCTGTAATTCTGATAGCTCATATTATTTGTGCCCTGAGTCTAACTCCTGCTGGCTCTAGCTAGTCCTTAAATCCAGCTCACTTGAGCTTTTAGTAATTATCAGGCTCTGATTGTAGAGGAAGGAAGCAAAATGCCTGCAATACCAACGTTGGGCTACATTTCAATTTCTGCCCTGATTTTAATTATTTCTTCCTGTCTGATTGCTTCTGGCTTTGTTTCATTTTTGTAAAGTCTTTTTAATCTTTCTTTCTTTCTTTCTTTCTTTCTTTCTTTCTTTCTTTCTTTCTTTCTTTCTTTCTTTCTTTCTTTCTTTCTCTCTCTCTCTCTCTCTCTCTCTCTCTCTCTCTCTCTCTCTCTCTCTCTCTCTCTCTCTCTCTTTCTTTCTTTCTTGTCTTTTGACACAAGGTTTCTCTGTAGCCTGGGGTGTCCTGGGACTCACTCTGTAGATCAGGCTGGCCTCAAAACTTAGAAATCCATGCGCCTCTGCCCCCAGTGCTGGGATTAAAGGCATGACAGCACTACCCAGCTAGTTTTTAAAGTCTTAAGGCTTAAGTTTTAATTAATTAAGTCCTAAGTCTTAATTCACTTATTTGAGATCTCTCAAACTTTTGAGCTAGGCACTTAGTACCTGTTGTGTGACATTATCCCTGGGGAGATGTAAACAAGAGCTATTCACCCAACAGGAGCTCACAACAGACCAAAGTATGGGTACCATCAAAACCCAACTTAGTGAGCCAATGAGTTATATTGGAGTTACAGGAGCAGAAATGACTCAAAGACATCACCAAAGTCCTCCCCAGACTGCATGATGGGCCATAAAAGCTGGAGGCAACAAGAAGGTGGATCTCATTTTCTCAGTGTGCTAGCCTGTCTCATTTTTATCGGTGATTTGAGATTTCTGATACTCAGAGTTCGTATTCAAAGTGTGTGTTGATTCCTGCTCTTTTGCTGATTTTGTGGTGCTTTCTTAGACCACTTTGGGTGAAAAGCTTGCTATTGATTGTCTCCTGTAGGAGACAACTTTATCCTCCTTGGTCTAAGGGATCCCTTCCAGTGTCCTTTGCAGAGCTGGTGAAGTGTTCATAAATTCCTTAGTCTGTTTTCATTATGGAAAATGTGAATTTCTCCTTCTTCTCTCCTCCCTCCTGTTCTCCTTCTCTTCTCCCTTGTAAACAGCTGACATACACTTACAAGCTATTCTGGCTATAGGGCAGACAATGCCGGGCACAGGAAATGGAACCTGGATGGTGACTGGCTCCTGCCACAAGCCTGTGCTCTTGCTCCGGCTTCCCCACACCCCATCTCCTTCCAACTCAATCCCCTTCTTGCTCCATCTGAACCACTCCTCTCTGGCTTCCCCTATGATGTTGGAGTCAGTGTGGATACTTGGGCCGAGCAGAGTTGCCACTGCCCAGGTTTAAGGGGCAATCATGGTCTTGGTGCTTTCTTCTTATCTATAGGTTCTCTGTAAAGTCTGCATTGGAGCTGAAAAAAGAAGGATCATCTTGAAAGCCGCTCTCCACTGGAGAGCCTGCTTGCCAGTTCTCAGGGCAACTGCCCACCCCCAAGAAGTTATCCTATAGCCAGAATTGAAGGTGTCCCATCTGCCTCGAGGTTCTGCCACATGTTGCTCTGCCGATGACTCTACCTTTCCTGAATCCAAAGCCGCCTTCATTTCGTTTTCTGCCTTCTGTAACATCCACTTGAAGTGACCAGCTCCCCAAGAGTGCACTGTTCTTTGTTAGAGCCTCCTTCAAGGAACCCTTGCTTTCAAATTGGACAGAACAGAACCCTTCAAGTTTGTCTGTATCTTTGTGACTAGCTGCACACTCCATAGGCTGAGATCCTTAAAGATACCATAGGTGTTGTCCTGAATTATGTTAAAAGGAAGATTTCCTGTGTTCGCTGTATAGGGGGACTTTGTGGGCAGCTCCTTCTGGCTTTGGGACCCATGGCCACCAGCACAGTCATCATGCCCTCTGCCACCACTGAAACTGCTGTAGGCTGGACTGTTGGGATCTGGAAGGTAACCACGTATGCCATTTGCAGTCTCAGCTCAATTTTAACAGTTTTATTGGGTACAATGTTGGGAGCCATTTGGTGCTTCTCTTAAGCAGAGATGAGAGAGAGAGAGAGAGAGAGAGAGAGAGAGAGAGAGAGAGACTGCCAGCCAGGCAGAGTCAAGGCAGGTCAGGGTCTGTTGGCAGATTTCCCAGCCTGCTGAGGCAAGGCATGGGACGATAAGAGGAGTTGGACTTGAGGCTCAGGGCTCGTAGCTGAAGATTCTATTGACCTTGGTGGTAGGAACAGGGAGATTTTTTGTGTGAGAACAAATGTTTCGTGAATAATTCAGCAATTGTTTCTGTTAGCTTATGGCTTTGCTTCCCATGGTACTGAAGTATAAGAAGACTATGAGAGATACACTAGGGGCTGGTGTGGTGATGACCTGCAGCCTTCCCATACTGTCTTTTGCATCTTTTTTCTATCTGTCTTATAATAATCTTCACTTCCCCCTCCGAGGGGGGGGGTGACTTTATCCCCGCCAGACCTGTACAGTATAATAGTTAGAACTGGCAAAGAGTCAAAAGCTAAGAATGTCACCAGATAACGTCTGAGGCCTATATCAGAGGTTTCTCCAGTTGGCTGCACAATACCTACCCACTGTACCCACCAATGTATTTAAAGAGTTTTTCATCCCTTAACTATTAAAAACTTCATGAAATAGCTATCCCCTGGGATTGTGGAATTCAGGGTAACCACAATCTGCGACCCGGAGCACGGTCACTTATATTTGATTACAGAATGAATTACGTTTCTTCCCTTTTGAGAGAATGGTGCTTCTTGTATAGACGGGATTTTTTTTGGTTGAAGCTATATTTTCAAAAAAGTCACTAAGGAACCTAAATGAGGGCACAGGACAGTTCCAGGGAGATTACAATGGATAAGCTAAAACTGTAAGGTAGGACATATTTGCTAAGAACCAAGTTAATGTCTCAAGAGTCTTAGGAGATATCTGGGAAAGAAGTGGGGTCCTCCCTCAGGTCTTCAATCTTTGTATTATTCAACATAAACCTGAGAAGCAATAGTCTGCGTCCAGTCTTTACAGTGTATGTCAATTGCTGGAATTCTTGTTCCTCAGCTGGAGGGAGGTTTCAACCAACTCTGGGGGAATGGGCTTCTCTCCCTTTCCATGTTCCCATAATCCCCCTGCTCTTTCCACCCTGCCTCAGAAGCCTTCCCCTGCTCCTTCTGACAGTGCTCACTCAGGCTTCTCCTCTTGTGTGCCTGCTCAGGGATGGCAAGGTCTTGGCTCCTTCTTCAGTCTCCCTGCAGGCCTTCTTTCTCCGTGCTGTAGAAGGAACAAGGTTACATGGTGCTCTAGCTATGTGCATCCAAGAAAGGACCACAGATCATTAAAGCCCAAGATTTTCTCTTATTCAGTCAGAGAGGGGTATTCATTCCACTTGAATAGAGGCATGAAGCTCTTTTTTAGACCAGAGCTGGCTATTTTACAGAAAACAAAGGAGTTATACATTAGCATGGGGTAACTGGCTTTTTCTGGGAGGCTACCTAACAATGACTAGAGACAATGGTGTAATTATAAGCCACACTGTTAAGAGATGCCTAGCTCACACACAGTCTCTGAACAAAATTTCACTATGCTTTGGGAAAGAAATTTAAACTGGCTTGTGGGTCTAATGAGGGACCTGCTTTGTTCTTTCTCTCCCAGTGCTGTGGAAGTGCTTCCGCTTTACCCAGACTCTGGCCTTTGCCAACGCTGTTCCCACAGCCAGGGGCACTTCCCTCCTTTCTTTTGCTTATCTTCTCTGTCTTTGCCTTCATTGCCTACTTCATTCCTCCTGGCTGAACTTCAATTTCTTTTCATCTCCAGGCTGTCCTGGGATCTACTGATGGTGAACTTGCTGCGGCATCCCACCACGCTGCTCCCACTGTGAGCCACTTGCATGTGTGTGAGATCTTGCCTTTGTAGAAATGAGCTAGTTGAGCATTCAAATTATGCTTGTGTTCTGCCTCCTAACATAGGCCATAGCAACATGGTCTTCTTAAACTAATGAGTTATCGAATGTGTGGGTGAAAAACAGCTCTCACCTCAACGTGGCTAAGAAATACTTCATTACAGAGCCAAATACGTTCTGGAGACAGAGCTTTAGATCACTGGAAATTCTATATTTCAACATAGAAGCACTTTCTTGACGTTTTTGCAGGAACTGAGCAAAAGAAAAGTTATGAATCTCTGGGCAGTGGTGGCACATGCCTTTAATCCCAGCACTAAAGAGGCAGAGGCAGGTGGATCTCTGTGTAGACCAAGGCCAGCCTGGTTTACAGAACAGGTTCCAGGACAGCCAGGGAAACACAGAGAAACCCAGTCTTGAAAAACAAAAACAAGCAAAACCAAATTATGAATCAAGATACTTTTCAAACACATTGATGGGCATGTCAGGTAGACAGGTTAGAGCTGTAGAGGGAGAACTGTTAAATGACTTAGACACTGTTTGAGAGTCTGAACCCTTTTTGGTGGAATTGGTTTGTTAAAAAATTCTAAGCGTGCATTTATTTATTTATTTATTTATTTATTTATTTGTTTGTTTGTTTGTTTGTTTGTTTAAAATCTGTTAGTCACAGGCTGTTAGGTTTGACTTTATCAGTTAGTCATGATACAGAGGTAAACAATAAAGAATGGCTATTTAGGGGGCTAAAAAGATACCCCAAGAGGTATTGTAATTAGGCTCTGGACCTGCAGCAATACAACCTCTCCAGTCACTGAAGTTCTAACCAATCAGCCTTTGACGCACAGCTATGTTCTGAGTATGCAATAAATGATTAGCTAGGGTGGAGACCATTGTGGAACAACATGCCTTAGGGAATAAGTAGCTTATTGTATAGTGGCTTGAGTCAGTAGAGGAGTTGGTGGGCAATAAAGGCACTTACCTTCTAAGTCAGAAGAATAAGGATGGATACAACATCACCAATAGCATGTGTATGTTATGCCTGGGAAGCTATTTCCATTTATTTATTTATTTTAAACCTATGTCTATGGCCTATGTCTTTATTTTAAAAGTAGGTCTGTGGTTTGGGTGAGTCTCTTGAAAGTAGTTTCCTGGTATGTAATTAATACTTTACAAAGGAGGGAAGTCTAGAGTGGCTGGTGGACGCCTCTGTAGGTCAATGCAAACAGCTGGATACATAGTAATTTCTGTTTATGCAATCTCTCCCATTCAGATAAAGACAGTGTTGGTCTAAGCTTTGGGTGCAATGTGTGTCTGTGTGTGTGTGTGTGTGTGTGTGTGTGTGTGTGTCTGAGGTGCTGGGTTACAGCATCCAAGAGCTCCCAGTTTGGGATTCTCAGACCATGCTTGTTAATATTCTGCAGTTGGAGACTGGCTCTCCTGTCTTGTCTTCTATTAGTTGCCCTTACTCTGTAAGCTCAGAGAGAAGGAAGGACAGAAAAAAAGAAGGGGTCTCCAAAGACGAATCGTAGAGCCCATCCATTGACTGCTTGCAGGCTAGGGTAGCTTTTGGGTAGGAAAGGGGAAGGGAGAGGCGGGTGCTAAGTTTCCTTTCCTGGCTCATGGTTGGCTGTTTCGAGGCGTAGCTGGGGAAAGCGATTGATAAGTGGTGAGTTAATGTAAGGGACCATGATTTGCAGAAGAATGACACCCGAGACTCAAATAGTATGTAAATGCAAAGAGTGTTTTATTCTGCAAAGTCCAGCTTGCTGGGCTCTCCCATCACCAAGACAGAGACAACCAAGTGAGCTCAGAGGCTCCATTTAAAGCACACTGGAATTCTGGGGTAGATGGGCTTTATCTCATCTCAATCTATCTCTAAGGACATTCCATTGCCCCGGTGTGGGCATTGGCTGGAAACTGCTGACCCACTGTCCTTGCTTCAGGTGGTGGGGTAGATTCTGACAAGCTGCTGGAAGCCTGGGTTTTTAGGCCTAATCTCCCGAACTGCCTGTTTAAAGCCTGTCATGGAGTCAGCCTGTCTCATCAGCTTGTCAAGTGATTTATGACAGCCATTTTCTGGAGTCACTGGGAGTCACAGAGTTCAGAGAAGCACTGTACTTTGGTTTCAGGGACCGCCGTTATTTAGCCAGAATGGAGGAGCATTTTGGAATGGTGTGGCCATGGCTAATGCTCTCCTCCCAGTTTCGCTGCCATAGCCACCCACGTCTGTCCGTTTCGGTCAGTGTTTGCAGAGGGTCACTGAGAAGTCTCACTAGCTCTTCCGCCAGCGTTGACTCAGTTTTTCCTCCTCCTCCTCCTCTTCCTCCTCCTCCTCCTCCTCCTCCTCCTCTTTCTCCTCCTCTTTCTCCTCCTCCTTTTTCTTCCTCCTCCTCCTCCTCTTCCTCCTCCTCCTCCTCCTCCTCCTCCTCCTCCTCCTCCTCCTCTTCCTCCTCCTCCTCCTCCTCCTCCTCCTCCTCCTCCTCCTCCTCCTCCTCCTTCTTCTTCTTTTCTTTCTCTGGCTCCTGCCTCCATTTTTCTAGGAAGAGCGAAAGGAGTGGGCTTTGGTTGCAATTTCCTCTGTAAGTGATTGAGAGAATTAAAGCAAAAGCGAGTGAGTTTTCAGTCTCTGGAAAAGAAGCTAAAAAAACCCGAGTGAACCCATTTGTTAAAACTTTGTGATTGTTTTGAGAGAAAGAAAATAGAAGTCTAAAACCTAAGATGCTTGTTAGGTCTCAGAAACCTGGGACAAATGGCTGAGGTGCCTATCAACATGCTGGTTTGCTCTCTCAGCATCGCCAGGTACCTGTGGCTCCGCCCAGCACTTCTCGCCCCGCCCCCTATCCTAACATCTCCCTCCCGGTGGTCTGAACTTGGGCTTCCCTTCCCCCCAGTCTGATCCCCATATACAACTCAGCAATTATGGCTCCGCTGCTCCCGTAGTCTCTCGACCAGGCTGCCTCTCCTGATTGGCAGTACCTCTCTTGTTCTCCCTCTCCACAACTCCTCTCAGTTTAGTCTTCCCGCCATGTTCAGCCTGGACTCTTCCCTCTGTCTGCTTTCTCCATTGTATATACAATAAAAATTGTTTCCATACTTCAGGAGTGGTCGTGTTCTCTTCTTTTATTCCATTCTTTCATTCTTCTGTGGCTGAAACCATGGGAATAGCATAAATCAGCCCCTGTCCCAGGGCCTCGGCCTCTCTGAACCAAGCTGATGATTTGACTCTCCTAATGTATGTAGGGATTTCCTCATTTATTTATTATTTGTAATGATATTTTACTAAATCACTTGAGTCTTGTGTTACCACCGTGAAAAATGTTATCTTTTCTCTTCCAATGATCAAATTATTTTAATTTTGTGCTTTTATTTATTAAAATGTCCACAAGATGATGATAGATAACAACATTGTGGACAAGCATATTATCTAATTTCTAATTAAAAAAAAATATTTATTATGTATACAGCATTCTACCTGCATGTATGTCTGCATGCCAGAAGAGGGCACCAGATCTCATTACAGATGGTTGTGAGCCACTATGTGGTTTCTGGGAATCAAATTCAGGACCTTTGGAAGCGCAGCCAATGCTCTTAATCTCTGAACCATCTCTCTAATCCTAATTTCTAACTTTAAGTGAAGCAGCTCCTTTTACTCATGTTTTGTAATTTGGATTTTTAAAAGAATATTTCCCTCTGGGGAGATATCTCAGTTGATAAAGTACTTGCAAGAGGACTTAAATTCAATCCCTAGAAGCCATATACCATAGCAATTGTGATCTCAGATCTGGGGAGCAGAGGCAGGTGGATTCCTGGAAGCTTACTGTCCAGCCAGCTTACTTAGTGAGCTTTGGCTACAGAAAGATCCTGTCTTTAAAAAATTATATGTATAATTCAATATACATATTAACTGGACAATACTTGAGGAGCCCCTCCCACAGAGTGGGGGAGGAAGAGGGAGAGGCACAAATGCTTGTGTACACACATAAACATGAAACTATATACACAGAGGCACAAATGTGTGTACACACACACTCCTAGGAAGCAAAGATAAATGTCTCTATCCTTTTTTTTTTTGTAGTTCAGAAATTAAGAGTGGTTGTCAAATTTTATCAAATGATTTCCTAGTACCAATTGGTAAAACCACATTGTTTTCATTTAATTTGATATTTTCTTAGATTGTGGTGCTAGGTTTTCTGACAGGGGACTGCTTGCATTCCTGGAATAATCCTTTATAACCTGTGTTATGCTTTTGCATCTTTTTGATAAATACTAGATCTCTTGGCTCTCACTTTTAAATTTTCCCTTGTGTTCAGCAGCAAGCTTGGAAAATGTCTATTCTTTTAGTTTAACTTTTAGGTTAAAATGGACTTGACAAAATGAGTTACATTTGCATGTATAGGAATATACAAAATTATTTCTATTTTTTATGCCAGTATAATTTAAATAGTATTGGAATTATTTAATATTGAAAGGATGAGTAAAAATATGGTTGGGCTCCTTTCCTTTGTTAAGAGTTTTATGCCCTCCCCAGACTTCACACTCAGCTGGTGTATTGGGACTGAAACTATTTTCCCCTTCTTAAGACAGGGTCTTGTTAAGTTGCTCAGGATGACTTAGCTAGCAGGCTGGATTTGAACTCAGGACCCTTCTATCTCAGCATCCTGACTGCTGAGATTACAGGCTTGTGCACTAAGCCTGGGGGGTGGGGGTGGGGGGATGTTCCTTTTTCCAAAAGGAATTTTTTTGTTTCACAACATTCCATGTAAAGTCTTTCATTTCTATTAACTTTTCTTGATTCTGTATCTACGATGCCAAAATGTAAATTCTTTCAATTCTTTTCATTTTTTCTGACTCTGTACCTATGACCATGCCTTACATAAGTCTTACATAAGAGTTCTTCATCGGATAAACAAAAATATTTATTCACAGAGGTGAACACTATAGGAAAACCAAATAAATGGCAAAGCATAACTAATTTACAGAAAAGATAAAAGGAACAAAAATTGTCAATAAAGTTGGGTTTTTTTGTTTGTTTGTTTGTTTTTTTAAGGGCCAGGAAAATGGGTCAGCATGTAAAAATATTTCCTGCCAAGCCTGCCAAACCTGGGTTTGAGCCCTGGAATCCATGTTGTAAAAGAAAACCAACTCTTTCCTGTTGCCTTCTGACCTCCGTACATGTCAGTGTGTGTGTGCGTGTGTGTGTGAATATGCACACATAAAGAAATAGATGTAATCTTAAAACTTTGAGAACATTTTTACGAAGAAAGAAAAAGAAAGGCAAAGGCTTACTTTCCCTGTCACTGGATCTCACTGTGGAGCTCTGGGCTTTGTGTGTGCTTCTGAAGGAATTCAGATGCACACACAAAGCACAGAACAGAAGGTAATTTGAGTTCATTACAAAGGAAACTGAAACACTCTTGAGGACCGAGAGTAGAGCAAGAGCCAAGGGGACCATTGCCATTGGGCACACTCACAGGGTAAGAGTAGAAAATGACCTAAGGGACACTGTGCTGACCTGCCTGTATTTTATGTAGGCTTTGTAATATTTCTAAAGTTTCTAAAAGAGACAGCTTTTCCTCAGAGGCATTTTCTTGTACAGATGATTGACAGGTTCATTTGGATGGACTCTCAGGGAGGGGACAGTTATGCCCTTGTTCTTTAGCAGAAGGCTTCTTGCTAGAAAACTGCATTATGGCCTTGTAGGCAGTTCAGACTGTCATGTCTCCACCTAGGGCCAGAGATAAAACTTATACCTCTTTTTCTGCCCAGTGACCAGAGTCCTATAGTGGTAGCCTCTGATACACTACTAGCTACCTATCAACCCCCTCAAGAGCTAAGACTTGAAAATCACTTAAGAAATGGCCCCTTTGGGATGAAATGGGGCATAAAAAGTGTTTAGGGTGACCATTCTTTTTTTTTTTTTTTTTTGGTTTTTCGAAACAGGGTTTCTCTGTGTAGCCCTGGCTGTCCTGGAACTCACTTTGTAGACCAGGCTGGCCTTGAACTCAGAAATCCACCTGCCTCTGCCTCCAGAGTTCTGGGATCAAAGGCGTGCGCCACCACGCCCAGCTTAGGGTGACCACTCTTGTCGGTTAAGTTTATAGGGTCGTCAGAAGATGGAGCCACTGGGAACAGAGGAGAACATCCAGTGTAGGCATAGATTTTCCCAACCTACTTTAATAAGCATTCAACCTCCCCTGTAGCCCAGCATCCACCAGATAGTAAAAAAGAAAAGTTACTGGGAAGCAGGGGAAGTAGCTGTTTAGAAATAGCCTCTTTGGGCCAACTCCAGTCTTCATTGTCAGGATATTAGCAGTTCAGTTCAGTAGCAAACACTAAATTCAAATCAGTAGCTGCAGTCCAGTCCACTTGGCAGGCACCACACACAAACCAACAAAGGCAGTTTAATCCAGAAGAAACCCCAAGGCTCACCAACCAGCCAGGGTCTGTAGAAGCAGCAAGAACCTGCAGGAACTTCGTGAGAAGTTCTTTGATACGTTTTCCTCTATGGCATCACCACAAGTGGAACTCAGCCACGCAACGTAAGACGAACACATGTGTTGTCAGCGAAGAATAGAGAGGTGGAGCAAAGCAAAGCAGCGCTCGAGCTCCCATTGCTTGTTGGGTCATATTTATAAGCCTTCATCCTGTATCCTTTCACATGTGTGCTTTAGCAAAATATTGTTCACCTGTGTCTGCTTCAGCAAAACATCCTGTCCCTTGTGTGTCCCAGCAAAACATCATTTGACATAACTGGCTTTCCAAAGAAATTGGAAGTTCTCACTTCAGTCTGATGATCAGCAGGACTGAGACAAATAGAAAGACAGGAAAATTATGGTGACATGGAAGGAAGGCTTGGGGAAACAGGCCCTTCATCCCAGGGTCTGGTCTGCTTTATCCGCTGAGAAACTTCAAATTCTCCTGATAGCCCAGACTGCACACAGAGATGAAATGTGTTTTCCAAGGACATCTGTTGAAAACAATAAATAAGCGGTGCTTACTTAGTGCCAAAATGATGTACAACCTTGTGCTTCTGCCGGTCCTGTTCATTCCTCAACCTAAACCACATCCCCTATAAATCCGCTTTATACCGTGTTTACAGAAGAACATTCTTTAACTTTTAACCTTGCTGTAAGGTTCACTCTTTGGGCAACGCTGAAAGAGGGAAGAATTCTCAGCAGCCTTTATAGATGTAACCAAAGTCCTATAAAAACCCGCCGATATAACACCTAAGTACGAATCTGCCTTGAGAAGTCCATATCCACATTGGGCTATATGTCTTATTCTTTCCTTGACCCTCCTTTTCTGAGCCTAACATCTATGCTAATGTGCCTCTTGGGGGCTGAGAGTCAGCTCCAGTAGTAGGAGCACTTGCCAGGAAAGCTTTCGGAACTTGAGCAGGGAGCTGGGCATGGCCCTGTGTGCACCTCTAACCTATGGGCTGCAGGTGCCGAGGCAGGAGGATCACTGAAGTTTGTGAACTATCCCAGTTCTGGGGCCAGTGAGAGCCTGTCTCGAGGGAATATGGTAATTTATCTTGGAGCTAAAAAAGCTGGGAGTCTGGCTCCCTAACTGACCCACGCTTTCTTGAAGGCCAAAGGATGGACCCTGTGGTGTAGCATTTGTAATTTTGTATCTTTTCCTCTTGGTAGAGCTCCTACATTTTACAAAACTCAGGACCAACAAAGCCTGGTTCTGTCCTTAGCTAGATCTTACCATTTGCATGATGTTTCTTCGAGCAACAGCATGGAAATGAAGTGAATTATACTTGTTTCCCCAGTTCCAATCAAATCCAGTACTATTTACCCAGCAATAAGAAAAATTGTGTACTGATTTTTCTACCTCTTCGTTAACCTATAGCTACAAAGCTACAAAGCTGAAGATACAAAGATTTAGTTGAAGTCACAGAACATTACAAGGATATTGTAAATCGGCCTTCTTCTTGTTCTGTTCTGAGTACCGCCCCAAAATCAAAGGTGAGCATCCTGGCTTCTCCTTTGGTGGTGTTGCAAAGAAACTAGGAGAGATGTGGAACAATACTGCAGCAGAAGACAAGCAGCCCCGTGAGAAGAAGGCTGCCAAGCTGAAGGAGAAGTATGAGAAGGATATTGCTGCCTACAGAGCTAAAGAAAAACCTGATGCAGCGAAAAAGGGGGTGGTCAAGGCTGAAAAGAGCAAGAAAAAGAAGAAGAAGATGAGGAGGATGAAGAGGATGAGGAAGATGAAGAGAAAGACAAAGATAAAGATGATGATGATTAAGTTGGTTCCAGCGGAGTTTTTTTTTTTCTTATCTATAAAGCATTTCACCCCCTCCCTGTATACTCCTTTTAAAGAAAAAATTGAAATGTAAGGCTGTGTAAGATTTGTTTTTAAACTGTACAGTGCCTTTTTTTTTTTTGGTATAGTTAACACACTGTCGAATGTATCTTTAGACATTTTCAAGAGCCACTAATCTTGCCTGGTACAGTCTGGGGGTTGTAAATTGCCATGGAAATTTAAAGCAGGTTCTTGTTGTTGCACAGCACAAATTAGTTATATATGGGGACATATGGGGACAGTAGTTTGGTTTTTTTTTTCTTTTTGGTTTTTGATTTTTGATTTTATTTTCATCTTCAGTTGTCTCTGATGCAGTTTATATGAAAATAATTGTCCTGTTAACTGAATACCACTCTGTAATTGCGAAAAAATTACAGCTGTTTTGTTGACATTCTGAATACTTCTAAGTAAATACATTTTTTATTAAAAAATTAAATTCAGACACTCATATACATAAAAACATGTAAAAAAATCAAAATCCAGAAACATACGTGGCAGGGGAGAAATTATGACAAAAATCTCAGCTGCAGGGCTGCACTGGCTGCTCTTCCAGAGGATCCAGGTTTGATTCCCAGCACCCACATCGCCGCTCACAACTGCCTGTAACTCAAGTTCAGGGCATCTGATGCCCTCTTCTCTCCTCCACTGGCACTATACACATACGCTGTATAGATACACATACAGGGAAAACATCCACAGAGATAAAAAAAAAATCTTAAAAAAGAATCCAGATGCTTTGGTCAGAGAGATGGTTCAGCAAATAAAGGGCCTACAGCCAAGGCCAGTTACCTGAGTTCAGACCTCAGGACCCACTTGGTGAAAGGAGAGAAGGAGTTCCTACAGGGTCCTCTGATCGCTACACACGTATCAACACACTGGCACACACACACACACACACACATACACACACACACACACACATACATACACACACACACACATACACACACACACACACACACACACAAATGTAATTTAAAAACATTTTAAAAGATTTTTAAATTTATGTTTATAATTGTTTTGTCTACATGTATGTGCACTGCATACAAGCAGTGCCTTTGGAGGCCAGAAGAGGACAGGAGATCCCCTGGGTCTCAAGTTACAGGCCGGTGTGACCCACCCAGACCATGGCTTCTGCAGGAGCACCAGGTTCCCCTAACTTTTGAGCAGCCAGCCACTCCAGACCTATTAAAAACCATATTCAGTTCAGACACTTAATAATATCCATTCTTAAACATCTGGTGTATACATGTATATGTCCAAGATACACATTCAAAATATTAGGGAGTGTTCCACCCAGGTGGAAAAAAATGTAAATGATTAAAAAAAATTTTTTAACCTTTCCTGAAATTTCTGAAATGTATTTTTTCTTTTTTGGAGGGGGAGGGAGGAGTTGAGACAGGGTTTCTCTGTGTAGCCCTGGCAGTCCTGAAACTCACTCTGAAGACCAGGCTGGCCTTGAACTCAGAGATCCATTTGCCTCTGCCTCCCAAGTGCTGGGATTAAAGGCCTACACCACCATGCCTGGCTCCTTAAAAAATTTTTTTATGAGGAACTTAAATTATTTTGTAGTAAATAAAATCCAGAAATGCTATTTTATTTCTTTGTTTAGCTCCTTTTAAGGCTCCCCTGATTGGACAAGGTCATACAGATTGTGTGTGTGTGTGTCATTTTCCCATACTGGACTATGTATTCAAGTCAAAATGTGTTTGTCATCACCCTCAAAAGAGTCCAGTGTGGAGATAATCTTCAACTCACAGTGATAAGAAAACTGCTTCACAGCTAAAGGGAGATAAAGAGAACATCACTGCAGGCTTCCTCCCTCACGCAGGTGCTGTCCATTTCTGATTGCAAGGGCGGGTGACTCTAAATCATCAACTGAATCATCGCAGCTCCACAACAAAGCTCCAGCGGAGCTTGGCAGCAGCCGGCCCTTGTCTGGGACGCTCATTTCAAATCGCTGTGGAAAGCGAAGCCACCGTCGTGAAGTTTCATACCGTCTGAAAATCCGTGACTTTTTTGTGTCATAAGAGCACACTTGCAAACTTCGATAAGGAAGTTTACACGGATTTCATCATGGCAGCAGATTTAAACGGTGAGGAACCAAAGGCAAGAGAATCGATGCTCTCTCTCTCTCAGAAAAGTCTGGATCCAAGGCATTTCCATTATCTCAAAGCAAGCAAGGAAGCCACATCTGAAACAATCTACTTTCACACAAAGGCTGCTTTGTGTTTCGAAATTCAAGAGGGGAGGTCAAGGGAAACCGAATACACCCACATGTAAATTCACTTGGGTTTTTTTATTTTTTATTTGGCCTTGATAATTTCTTTTGGATTAGAGTACTTAGTAGATAGTTTAGTGTATAATAGAATTTCCTGTGGAATTTTTCATGTCTCAGAATGGTGGTGGTGGTGGGGGGAACTACAGCTGGGTATACTAGGGGCATGACTTTAATCCCAGCAGCACTTGGGAGGCAGAAGGTGGTATGAAATCGAGGCCAGCCTGTTCTACATAGTGAATTCCAGGCTAGCCAGGACTAGATGGTAAGACCTTGTATAAAATAAAATAAAATAAAATAAAATAAAATAAAATAAAATAAAATAAAATAAAATAAAATAAAATAAAATAAAATAAAATACCATAAACACAATTGGTACTAATTATCTTATATAAGTTCCAGAAGCCAAAAACAATTCAAGTTTCTTCAGGACTTTCCTGAGCCTTACTAGAAGATTCTAGATCAGACCTGTCTGACATCAACCATCCCTGAAGAACTGGAGAGATGGCTTGGCAGTTAGCACTGACTGCTTTTCCAGAGGACCCAGGTTCCACTCTCAACATTCACATGGCAGTTCATAATTCTGTCACTTCATTCCTTGGGGGATATGTCCCTGTCTGGCCTCCAATGTCACCGCATGCATGTGGTATACAGACATATATGCAGGCAATACTTCATTACATATAAAAGAAAATTTATAGAAGTAAATTAAAGGGCACTGGAGTAGTGCAGTATCTCTTCTTCTAACCATGAGATGTGTTAGAATCATTCCTAGAAGTGAGAATTTTAAAAGTTCACTTACTATGGTGTGTGTGCATGCACATATGCATGCTGTGTGTGGGCATGCTTGCCACCCTGTACATGTGGAGCTCGAAGGCAACATGGTGTAGCTAAGTTTCTTCTGCCTTTACATGGGTTCCAGGTACCGGAACTGACTTGCACGCATGCCATCTGTGATGCTCTGTTGGGGATTTCTCATAGAAACCATTTTGCCCCTTGATTCCATCAGGTGGGGGGTGTGGATTTGCCCCTTGTCTTAGTTTGAACTTTCATTGCTGTGAAGAGACACCATGACTGAGGCAACTCTTATAAACGGTGTGGTGGCGCACTCCTTTAATCCCAGCACCCGGGAGGCAGAGGCAGGCGGATTTCTGAGTTTGAGGTCAGCCTGGTCTACAAAGTGAGTTCCAGGACAGCCAGGGCTACACAGAGAAACCCTGTCTCGAAAAACCAACAATAAATAAATAAATAATAAATAAAAAAATAAAATAAATAAAGGCAAACATTTAACTGGGGCTGGCTTACAGGTTCAGTATCCAAGGTCCTTTTTGATTAAGTTCTATCTCGATAAGGCAACTCACTTTTTCAGGAAGATGTCATGTGCCCAGATTGTAGCTAATGGAATATAAATGTTGAGTGACGTTGTAGAGAGAGAACTTTTTGTTTATGGGGTTTTATTTTATTTGTGTTTGTAGTTCTAGAAATTGAATGAGGGGAATAGTTGGTACTGTAGTGACCACTGAGATACGTAGCCTGCAGAGCAACAATAGGGAAGGATCCTGGGTCCTTAATTATGGCTGCCATTCCAGCCCTAGAGTTCTTTGCTATGAGGAAGAAATAAGAGCACTTTATATAACAAATAATACACTATGTATTTAAGCTACTCTTGTGTTTCTGTTGTTTATGAACAGCAGCATCTAATCCTAGTTAACATAATTTCTTAGGTAGCCCCTGGTTAACGGGACCAAAGCGCTGTTCTCTGTTCTCAGCACGTGCTCCTTCTGGCACTGCTGGAAGCCCAGGGGGAAAGTGAAAGTTTCTCCCCCACACCCCACATGTTCATTCATCAACTGTTGACAGTCCTCAAGACAAACTGAATTACCATTGTTCCTCAGCAACAGGCAACAGCCTGTGAGGTCATCTCTCCACCTCTATGCTTGCCCTTTACAGCCCAGTCTTCAGGGGAAGCCAGAGGACCCTTTGAAAGGTGAAGAAATTCACATCACCCATCATCTCAAAACCCTTCAGCTTCTTCTAGTCCCACCTCAGATAGAAATCCAAAGCCTTTCCATATGGTCAGAGAAAACTAAGACTAGTCTTCTGGTTTCAAAGTGCTATGAAATTCTGTCTTTGGATCAAATGGGCTCACTGCACTTGTGAGCTCACAGCTTCTGTGATGACCTGCACAAGAGCAAGATGATCAACATTCCAGAATGGATAGGAAGGGGCTCATGAGGTCCAAGCCCTAGCTAAAGAGCTATTGGCAATTGAGGGCTGATAGGGATAATTTTTCTTTGGGGAGTGTAGACCCTGGTAGTGTCCATGCTCTGGTTCATGGCCCACATCCATTTAAATGTCACTAATTGGACTCGGGGTTATAAGCAAGGAGTGGGAAGATGAGGATAAGTAGGTGAGAGGGGGAGATGAAGATGAGAGTAGTATTCAGGGAGGCTGAAGTGAATGGGAGGAGGGTATTTGGGTTGGACATTATCTTAGTTTGGGTTTCCATTGCTGTGAAGAGACACCATGACCAAGGCAACTCTTTTTTTTTTTAGATTTATTTATTGATTATATGTAAGTACACTGTAGCTGTTTTCAGACACTCCAGAAGAGGGCATCAGATTTCATTAGGGATGGTTGTGAGCCACCATGTGGTTGCTGGGATTTGAACTCTGGACCTTCGGAAGAGCAGTCGGGTGCTCTTACCCACTGAGCCATCTCACCAGCCCAAGGCAACTCTTATTAAGGACAACATTTAACTGGGGTTGGCTTACAGTTTCAGATGTTTAGTCCGTTATCACCATGGTGGGAAGCATGGTATTGTCCAGGCAGACATGGAGAAGATGCTGAGAGTTCTACATCTTGATCCATAGGTGTGGAGAGCCGGTACGTGCTGCAAGCAATCGCATGTGTGCCGCCAGTAATCTCTGAGGAGAGCCGTTTGTGCAGCGAGCAATCGCCATTATAAGATGGCGCGGGCCTCCGCTGTGCCTAACTAGTAAACAAGTCCTGTACGCAGGTGCAAGAGTGAATTCACTCCTAGTCACTCCCATTCTCGGGGTGTAATAGTGGGGTGATAGGCAAGCAACGAACCAGGAGCTGTCACGCCATATCAGGTGCTGAAACGTCACGCTGCGGGCTATAAAAGCAGCGCCATTTTCCCGGTTCAGGATCTTCCTGAGAAGCAAGCAATAAAGCTTTTGCCGCGGAAGATTCTGGTTTGTTGCGTCTTTCTTGCCGGTCGAGTGGGACGCAATAAGTGGCGCCGAAGAACCCGGGAACTGTCATCACACCGGCGCAAGGAAGATCCCTCGTTCGCGGGGCAGAATCAGAACCGTGGGACAAAAGGCTCTACAAGGTACGTACAATCTTGAAATTTCTTCAGAGTTAGAAGCCCTTTTGATTGTTTGCACGGCGATTATGAGGATTGTCAGCAAATGGTAGAAGCGGGGCAGAAAGTTCTGGACGAAATTCAAGAAAGTCTATCAGAGGTAGAGCGGGGAGAGAAAGTAAAAGTAGAGAGGAAACAAAGTGCACTGAAGAATTTAGGCCTTTCCACGGGCCTTGAGCCCGAGGAAAAGAGAATGTCAGGGAAAAATACCTGGGGAGAGATTAGAAAAAGGGATGGAAAGGGAGAGAAGAAGGGAGATCGAGCTGGAGAGGCACATAAGGAAAGGAGCCTCTACCCGCCACTGGATGAATTTAAGCAGCTAGCTCTTAGTAACTCAGAACCAGATGAAGGAGTTAGCACCTCTGAAGAAATGGACTCGGAGGAGGAAGCAGTTCGTTATAAGGGAGAAAGGTACCAGCAAGATAAAATGTAAGCTACTCAGTCCAGAAAAAGGCAAAAAGCGGCTAGCGAAAGCCAGCTTGCTGCTCGGCCTCCGGACTGTCGGCTTCAGGGTCCTAGTGTACCTCCGCTTTATGTGCAGAGGTAGTGGTCAATTTTTACCTACTCCTCATGTAGGGGTAAACCCTCGTGGCGTCAGGCCATTACAGGTCTGGCAAATGGATGTCACTCATATTTCCTCCTTTGGGAGAAATCAATATTTACATGTTTCTATTGACACCTGCTCTGGTGTAATGTTTGCTACACCTTTAACAGGTGAAAAAGCCTCTCATGTTATACAGCACTGCTTAGAAGCGTGGAGTGCTTGGGGCAAGCCCACAATTCTTAAAACGGATAATGGGCCAGCATATACTTCTACTAAATTTCAACAATTTTGTCATCAAATGGATGTCACTCACTTGACTGGCCTTCCTTATAATCCTCAAGGACAAGGCATTGTGGAACGTGCCCACCACACACTCAAATCTTATCTTATAAAACAAAAAGGGGAGTTGATGAGACTCTGCCCTCAGTGCCAAGAGTAGCGGTATCTATGGTGCTCTTTACACTTAATTTTTTTGAATCTCGACGAGCAGGGACACTCTGCAGCTGAGCGACATAGCTCAGACCCTGATAGACCAAAAGAAATGGTCAAATGGAAGGATGTTTTAACTGGTCAGTGGAAAGGCCCGGATCCTATCTTAATCAGATCCCGGGGAGCTGTTTGTGTTTTTCCACAGAGTGAAGACAACCCATTTTGGCTGCCGGAACGACTCACCCGCAGGATATTCATCAAGGATGGTGCAGAAGATGCTGACCTCCCGAGGACTGTTCCTGATCCTGACAATGCTGAACTTGTCTCAGGTTCCTAGTATAATGGGCGAGCAGAGATGGGCTATTCTCTCGACTTTCCCTAAACCAATGCCAGTTCGCCATGATGCTATAGTTTTTCCAAAATTCTTTACTACTGATAAAACAGTGGATTTGCCATATTTACCCTATGATCCCACCCGAGCACCATTAGGAGAAAATCGCTCTTTACTAGAACAGGGTTCTTTATGTTTTCAAATTAATGGACCAGGAACTTGTATCAACCTCACAGCCCGAGCTTTGGGGAAGTTTAATGAGCATCGAGGAGGTTGGGTGAGCACAACCCAAGATACTTCCAATGTAGAGATAACCTTTACAAATCGGACCTTTTGGCAGGAGGTAAATTGGGTTAATGGTACATTTCTACCACCTAACTTTTCAGACAAAGAACGTCCACACCAACCAAAAATAGCCCCTCATTGTAGTTTGAAAGATGAAGGGCTGATCCTGCCTTGGTCTGATTGTCAATCCTCCATCACTCGTTGGGCAGATCAGAGTAAAACCTTTTCCTTTTCTTCCAACATGATAGATGACCCAGAGAAGGAATTTGTTATGAAAAAGGGACTTTTCATACAGGACTTTAGAATGCATCCCTTTCACAAGTGGGTGCTTTGTGGAGTCAATGGCAGTTGTACAGAACTCAATCCTTTGATTTTTATCCAGGGAGGAGCAGTTGGAAAGGCTTCTTTTACTGGCATCTCAAGATTTGCTCAGTATTGGGGAATACATGATGCCTCCCAGGACTCTTATGGATATACTAATACCAGTGTAGAGATCACTGGGTTCAATAAAACTTTGGTAAACCAGATTAATTATCCATCTACCCCAGTCTGTGTTTACCCCCCTTTCTTGTTTATTCTTTCAAATGATTCATTTGAAGTCTGTTCCAATGATTCTTGTTGGATTTCTCAATGTTGGGATGTAACAAAGAACACCCATGCCATGGTGGCACGGATCCCACGTTGGATCCCTGTTCTGGTGGAAACACCCTCCACCTTATCTATGTTTTGACAAAAGAGAGATTTTGGCATTACTGCTGCCGTGATCATAGCAATTTCAGCCAGTGCAGCTGCTGCTACAGCTGCAGGGTACGCTATGGTTAGTGCGGTTCAATCAGGCACAAAATTAAATCAGCTTTCAGCAGATCTGGCTGATGCCATCACTGTCCAAACTTCTGCTAGTACCAAGTTAAAGGGAGGGCTGATGATTTTGAATCAGCGCCTTGACCTGGCGGAGGAACAGATAGGTGTTCTATACCAGATGGCCCAGTTGGGTTGTGAAAGAAAACTGGAAGCTCTGTGCATTACCAGTGTCCAATATGAAAATTTTACTTATGCAGCTAATCTGTCTAGACAGCTTTCTTTATATCTTGCAGGAAACTGGTCTGAAAGATTCGATGAGACCCTTGAGGCCCTGAGAGCGGCCGTTCTAAAGATCAACTCGACACGAGTGGACCTGTCATTGACAGAGGGCCTCTCCTCCTGGATTTCATCTGCCTTTTCTTATTTTAAGGAATGGGTGGGGGTAGGTTTATTTGGCGTTGACACCTGCTGTGGACTTGTGGTCATGCTCTGGTTGGTTTGCAAGCTCAGAACCCAACAAACACGTGACAAGGTTGTGATAACTCAAGCACTTGCTACCATTGAGCAAGGGGCCTCCCCTGAAATCTGGCTATCTATGCTAAAAAATTAATTGACATTGGTGGCTGGCCTCTTTTATAGAGTTCGCCCTAGGTCATTTAGTAGTTAATGTCATATAGCACTGCGGTATCCAGGGACGGGCAACTTTCCTCATGCACAGATCAACCTAAGACACGGGGCCCGGTGGCGATAGGGTTACCCTATGACAGGAAAGGCTGTGACATTGGAGGAACGACCTAAGACAGGAGCCACAGCGGATGGGCATAATTACACAGGCCTAGACCAGCCTTAAATTTTAATAAAATAAAAAGGGGGAGATGTGGAGAGCCGGTACGTGCTGCAAGCAATCGCATGTGTGCCGCCAGTAATCTCTGAGGAGAGCCGTTTGTGCAGCGAGCAATCGCCATTATAAGATGGTGCGGGCCTCCGCTGTGCCTAACTAGTAAACAAGTCCTGTACGCAGGTGCAAGAGTGAATTCACTCCTAGTCACTCCCATTCTCGGGGTGTAATAGTGGGGTGATAGGCAAGCAACGAACCAGGAGCTGTCACGCCATATCAGGTGCTGAAACGTCACGCTGCGGGCTATAAAAGCAGCGCCATTTTCCCGGTTCAGGATCTTCCTGAGAAGCAAGCAATAAAGCTTTTGCCGCGGAAGATTCTGGTTTGTTGCGTCTTTCTTGCCGGTCGAGTGGGACGCAATACATAGGCAGCAGAAGGAGACTGGGTTTCATAGCCAAGTACGTATGAGACCTCAAAGCCAGCCTACATAGTGATGACTTCCTCTGACAAGCATCCACATCTACTGCAACAAGGCCTCTGGGAGAATTCTGGGAAATTTTAAAAAAAGATTTATTTATTTTGTGTATATGGTACACTGTAACTGAACAGATGGTTGTGAGCCTTCATGTGGTTGTTGGGAATTGAATTTTTAGGACCTCTGCTCACTCCGATCAATCAATTCCACTTGCTTTGGCCTAAAGATTTATTTATTATTATATATAAGTACACTGTAGCTGTCTTCAGACACTCCAGAAGAGGGAGTCAGATCTCATTACAGGTGGTTGTGAGCCACCATGTGGTTGCTGGGATTTGAACTCAGGACCTTTGGAAGAGCAGTCAGTACTTTTACCCGCTGAGCCACCTCGCCAGCCTGAATTCTGGGAATCTTGAAGGACAATTTCAAACAGGGTGGATGTCAAGGATGAACACCCAAGCTTGACCTCTGACCCCCACACATGTGCCTCTACTTATATCCACACACTAACAATGCACACACATGTAACAACAATAATATCAGTAACGTCTTTAAAACAGCGATGGAAAATAGAATATTCATTTTTAAAACAACAGACCTTGGCCTCTTACTTCACTATCTATAAAAATTCGACATGCATCAGCAATTTTAATATAAGTTCCTAGTTGGCAAACTTTCCAGAACAAAATGGATAAAAACCAAAGATTTCTTGGAAATGATACCAAATGCATGATGTGTAAGTGTAAAGATGAACAAATTGATTTTAAAAAGAAAAAAAAAACACCTTTTAAATTTCAAAATACTATATTAAGAAAATAAAAATCTAAGGAATAGACTAAGGAAATATTTGGAACTCATGTATCCAGTAAAGATCTTGGATCTAGAAAATATACAAAAACGAACAAACAAAGAAACAAAAAACCAACCAAACCAACCAACCAACCAACCAACCAAACATTCACACCAGGTAGGCTCGGACCTGCAATTTCAGCACTTGGAAGACTGAGGTAGGAGGATTGCTGTGAGTTCTAGACAGCTTGGGCTACTTTGTGGACCCCCCACATCTCTCTCTCTCTCTCTCTCTCTCTCTCTCTCTCTCTCTCTCTCTCTCTCTCTCTCACACACACACACTCGAAAGTAAAGCAAAACAAAACAATACAAAGACAGCTCAGTTTTTAATTTTAATTTTTATTTATTTTTGAGGCAGGGTTCCTGGAAGTAGCTCTGTAGACCAGGTTGTCCTTGAATTCAGAAATCTGCCTGCCTCTGCCTCCCGTGTGCTGGATTAAAGGTGTGTACCACCACACCTATCTTATAACCCAATTTAAAAATGGCAAAGTATTGACATTGCATTTCATATATATATGCTAATAAGAATTTTTAAAGGTGATCAATATCATTAATCATCAGAAGATACAAATTAAGTCATCAATGAACACTGCTACATGTCCCCTAAAAAGATTATTATCAAAAATACAAATGATACTATTGAAATACTTTGAAAATAAAATAATTTGTGCATGTATGTATGTGTGGTATATGCACATATGTGTGCAGGAATATCTGTCCCATGTATATCTGCTTTATACATATATATATATGTCAGGGAACATGAGGTATCTTATTCCACCACCCTTGGCCTTATTTTTTTGAGGCAGAGTCTCTCACTAGAGCTAGGCTGGTAGTGAACAAGCCCCAGAAACCTTCCTATCTCTGTCCCTCCAAAGCACAGGTGTTACAGGGAAGTGTAGCTGGGGACTTGAACTCAGGACTTTCATGCTTGTGCAGCAGCGTTCTCATACACGGAGATAGCTCCCCAAGCCTGCTAACATAAATACCTTAAAAGCTCACGAGTAGAGCTGATGCATGCTTCAGCAGTCAAGGTGCTTACCTCAAGTGTGATGATCTGAGCTTCATCCCCAGGAAGGGAAACAACTCCTACAAATTGTCCAAACATACACATGCTATGCAGACAGACAGACAGACACACACACACATATTAAATGCACCAATAACAACAACAGTAAACTAACAGGCAGAAGCACTTAGGAAAGGTCCCCAGCTGGGGAGACTTGTTTTGGCTTTAACATCAATAAATTTCCCACTATATCACAAAGTTAATGGACAAAGACACTGGCTTCAGAGCAGTTGAACATTTCCCTCATATTTATTGAGAAAAGATCACTGAATTAAATTATGTTTGTATGGCAAAGTTCATGGCAGTGTGATAGATATACTTGTACTCTTTGTGAATTTCATGTCAATATTTAAACAATGCTATCTGATGCCAAGGAACCACTAATCTTAATTTGCAAACTCATGTGTGCACAAAATTTAATTTTCTAGGTATTTAAAAAAATCCAGCTTAATTTCCCTAGACACCCTATTAGCCTGATAGTAGAAATTAAATCACAGTTAATTGTGAGGTCTCTCCCAGGACACTTTTCATCAGAGTTGTGTTGGTGTTCTGAGGGTGATGGAGAGGGCTAAGAAGGCTCCAGTCTCCCTGCTCCTGCCCTCTGAAAGTCTTCCAGCCTGCGGAGGTCATCAGTGCACAGAGGGAGTTAGCTTTCAGCTCTCCTCTCAGCAGGGAGGCCCTTGGCAGTGGGAAAGCCCTCCCCTGCTCCTCTGGGAATTTCCAGGCTTCACTGCTTCTCCCTGTACTTTGCTGAGCTTCAGAAAAATTCTTCGATGCTTTTGAAGTTCCCACTGGCCTAGAAAGGCTACACTGCCTGCCACTTCCATTCATGGCCACTGCTTTAAAGTCCCTCCAGACAGCGATGTACAGCCTTCCCTTCATCTCTGGTCATTGCCCTAAAGCCCTTTGAGAAGTTGAGTCAAAGGTGGTCTCTGTTTTCAGACCCACAGTGCTGTGTGGGATTCTGTCATTTCCCTTTCAGACTCAGTCAGGATGTGAGAACCTGCAGGGTAAATGCACTTCCTAGGGCTCACTAGCTCTGAGTTATCCTCTGTTAGTTTTCCTTTTAATGATAAAATCTGGGGGGATAAAGAAACCTTGCCCAAGCTTACCATGATCACCACCACTGCCACTACCACCGCCACCGTCATTGTCACTCCCACCACCACTATCAACAAACTCGTTAGATTTAAACTGTACACCCTGTAGATTAAATGGGTCTAACATACATTTGTAGAACATTCCACCTATCCAATGCATGGATTTGGATACAGGATAAATCCTAATAGACTAGAGGAGGCTGGAGCGATGGCTCAGCAGGTAAGGCTGCTGGTTGCTTTTCCAAAAGAACTGGGTTTGTTTTCCAGCATCCATATGGTGCTGTAAACAGCATCACAACTCTTTTTAAGCCTAGTCCCAGAGGATCCATCACCCTCTTCAGGCCTCCACAGGCACCAGACACACATGTGCTTCGTAGACGTACACGCAGGCTAAACATCCATACACATAACTTATTTTTAAGAAAGGATTAGAACACTAAGAGAAATAGAAACTTTAAATGTTTATTTATGATATATTTTCTTGTACTCTTGGTGAATTTCCTGTTTAAACGTTTAAAAAACACAAAAGATGGGCTGGAGAAATGGCTCAGTGGATAAGAGAACTGGCTTTACTTCCAGAGAAACTGAGTTCAATTCCCAGCACCTACGTGGCAGCATACACTGTAACTTGATCTATTGCTGTTTTCTGACTTTCTTGGTCAGTAGGCACAGACATCTACATACATGGAGGCAAAAACCCATACACATAAAAAATAACACACACAATGTTAGTGAAATGTGGAGGTCAACCTTGTGAAGGAAAAAGTGGTGGAGAACGAGAGACCACAGCTCCTGTGACTCCTGGAAGAGTCCTGATCTGCTGAACTCCGCTGTAGATCTAAGATGGCTCTTGGGAACTATGGCTTTCATTGGCGAATGGTGACAGTATGGCAAGATACAATTGGTTAAGAAGTTAGGGGCTTGGGATTGGCCCGAACACTAAATATAAGCTTAAGTGCTGAGCAATAAACTCAGATCTGCACCTTGATGCTGGTCTCTGGATGCTGGGATTCATCACATGACTCTCACCTCTCCACTCCTATTCTCAGTCCTCTTCCCACAAAGAAACAATAAGTTGACCTTTGAAAAGATACAATCACTAAGACTTAGCTAGATTAATGATGAAAAAAGAGGAAAGACTCAGATAAAAAAGTATGAAAAAGAAATACAGCTAATATGACAAAACCACAAAGGTCTACTAGGCATTCCTTTTCTTTTTCTTTTTTAAACTTTAGTTAGTTAGTTGTGGGACAGACAATGGGTACGCCACTGAACGCGTGTGGAGGACAGAGGATACGTTGAAGGAATCCTTCTTTCCTTCAAACTCTGGTCACCAAGCTAGACAGCAAGTGTTTTACACACTCAGGCTCCATTTCTGTGAAGAAGTACACTCAAATAATTTCGAAATTTAGAAGAGATGGAAACAATAACTGGAACCATACAGCTTACTATAGCCATATCAGAGAGAAACAGGAATTCTAAGTGTACTGATAAGGAATACTGAGACATTCAATAATCAAAGTGGCTCATCAAAGAAAGGCCAAGGATCCCTGCCCAAGTGATCTACAAACTCCATGCACCTTGCTTTAGGACACCAATGAGAATAATATTCTTCACAGAAACAGAAATATACACAAATGTTCATATGGGACCAGTGGCATCAAGGTGATATATTCTAGGGCTACAGAAACAGGTTTTCATCTGCTGACTTAAAAAAATCAGGAAAGGCAAAGTTTTATCGTTCAGCCAAGTGTCATACACACACACACACACACACACACACACACACACACACACACACACACACAGAGTATTTGAAAGTCTCTAGGAACAGTTGCCTCTGGCAGGAAAAAAGCCTTTGGCTTTAAGAAGGAGAAGAATTAAGATATTAGCCACTTTAAATGTTAAAAGTACATTAATCCACCTGTATACTCTTTTCTGTACAATGGAAAAGTCTGACTCCTAGTCCCTCATATCTACAAAAGATCCAAATAGCCTGAGAATGTTCTGAGAACAAACAAGGGCTCACATCATCTGACTCCAAATTACATGACAAAGCAGTAGTAATCAAAACTCCATGGTACTGTCATAAGAATAACTGTGTAGATCGATAAAACAGAATGGAAAACTCACAAATACTCTTAGCGCCAACCAAATCTGGACAAATGTACCAAGAGCAGCCACTGGGGAAAGGACAAACTCTTCACTAAGTGATGGTAGAAAATATAGATTATTCCGTAGAATAATGCTATGCTAGAAGAATTGAAACTAAACCCCTAATAATCACCACCTTAAAAAAAATCAACTAAAAAATGAACTTACATGCAAGATCCAAACTATTAAGCTATTAGAAGAAACCATGGGGAGCAGAGATGGATACCACGTCATTGATCTGGCTGGGTTTCATATAGCCTGAACTGGCCTTGAACTCCTGTGTAAGGAAAAATGACTGCTTTCTTGAATTTTTGATTCTTCTACTTTCATCTCTCTGGTTCTGAGAATACAAGTATGTGGCATCACACCTGGTAACAAATTGAATTAAAAAGGCTAGCAGAGGAAACAACAGAATGAAGAGATAACTTACACAAGTAAGGGGAGGTATTTGGAAACTATGCATCTGACAAAGTTAACGTCCAGAATATAAAATCTATCAACAAATCTCAACAAAAATAAGTATTCAATTTATAAATGGATGAATGTAGTGAGAATTTTAGCATTTTGTTTTTTTTTTTAAACACAGGAATGTAATAAGAATATGTTTTTTATTTAATCCCATGTGAGGGCTATGGAGCTGCTTTAGATTCTCTACAGCAGCTGTCTGTGATTTGCCTCATGCTCTAGCAGGAGTATGATTTGGCCAGCTGCAGATATTTTCTGCAATTGTGTGATGTTTGTAATTCTGAGGACTTTTCAGAGGATACATAAATGCTAGGGGTCCAGAGAGGAGTGGTGAGTTGTTGGTTGTTGGTCACAGATTGTTGAGTAGTCACGCACAAAGAAGAAACAAGAAGAGATCAGATATCCTGATGGCAAGGCAAGAATCAGATTTGCCCCAAGGAGCTCGATGCCTCTAATCAGGAAGTAATCTAATGACGATATACCCTCCCTCTTCCCAGCCCCTGACTTTATTCAGGGATCTCTTTCCTTTCCTCTCTGTCCTTTTCTCCCTCCTATCTAGTGTTAGGGGGCTGAAGGGGTGGAAAAGGGTGGAAGAAAGAAGAATCACAAAATATCAAAACACCAATTACAGGTGAAAGACAGGAACAGACATTTCCCCAAGAAGACAAGAATTGGTCGAGAGGTATAAGTAAAAATGCTTAGCACCACTAATAATCAGGGAAATGCACATCAAAACCATGATGAAAAACTATCAAAAAGACAAAACAAAAATCCAAATTTGAAGGGACTAGAGCAATGGCTCAGTGGTTTAGAGCACTTGTTGCTCTTGCAGAAGACCTAGATTCAATTCCCAGCACCCACATGATAGTTTTAAACTCCAGTTACAAGGGATCCAGTACCACCTTCCCTCCTCCGGGGGCACCAGGCACACACCTCACCTGCTGCCCCTACATTCATGCAGACAAAACACTCATACATATAAAAGAAAAGAAAAAAATTAAATTAAAAAAATTCAAATTGGAAAAGAGAGAATACCAACTAAAGCTGTGAGCAAAGGAGGCTCTAATGCACCACTGGTGAGGATGCTACTAAAGGAGGATGCTACTGTACTAAAGGAGGCTCTAATACACTACTGGTGAGGATGCTACTAAAGGAGGATGCTACTGTACTAAAGGAGGCTCTAATACACCACTGGTGAGGATGCTACTAAAGGAGGATGCTACTGTACTAAAGGAGGCTCTAATACACCACTGGTGAGGATGCTACTAAAGGAGGATGCTACTGTACTAAAGGAGGCTCTAATGCACCACTGGTGAGGATGCTACTAAAGGAGGATGCTACTGTACTAAAGGAGGCTCTAATACACCACTGTTGAGGATGCTACTAAAGGAGGATGCTACTGTACTAAAGGAGGCTCTAATACACCACTGGTGAGGATGCTACTAAAGGAGGATGCTACTGTACTAAAGGAGGCTCTAGTAACCACTGGTGAGGATGCTACTAAAGGAGGATGCTACTGTACTAAAGGAGGCTCTAATGCACCACTGGTGAGGATGCTACTAAAGGAGGATGCTACTGTACTAAAGGAGGCTCTAATACACCACTGGTGAGGATGCTACTAAAGGAGGATGCTACTGTACTAAAGGAGGCTCTAGTAACCACTGGTGAGGATGCTACTAAAGGAGGATGCTACTGTACTAAAGGAGGCTCTAGTAACCACTGGTGAGGATGCTACTAAAGGAGGATGCTACTGTACTAAAGGAGGCTCTAGTAACCACTGGTGAGGATGCTACTAAAGGAGGATGCTACTGTACTAAAGGAGGCTCTAGTAACCACTGGTGAGGATGCTACTAAAGGAGGATGCTACTATACTAAAGGAGGCTCTAATACACCACTGGTGAGGATGCTACTAAAGGAGGATGCTACTATACTAAAGGAGGCTTTAATGCACCACTGGTGAGGATGCTACTAAAGGAGGATGCTACTATACTAAAGGAGGCTCTAGTAACCACTGGTGAGGATGCTACTAAAGGAGGATGCTACTATACTAAAGGAGGCTCTAATACACCACTGGTGAGGATGCTACTAAAGGAGGATGCTACTGTACTAAAGGAGGCTCTAATACACCACTGGTGAGGATGCTACTAAAGGAGGATGCTACTGTACTAAAGGAGGCTCTAATACACCACTGGTGAGGATGCTACTAAAGGAGGATGCTACTGTACTAAAGGAGGCTCTAATACACCACTGGTGAGGATGCTACTAAAGGAGGATGCTACTGTACTAAAGGAGGCTCTAATACACCACTGGTGAGGATGCTACTAAAGGAGGATGCTACTGTACTAAAGGAGGCTCTAATACACCACTGGTGAGGATGCTACTAAAGGAGGATGCTACTGTACTAAAGGAGGCTCTAATACACCACTGGTGAGGATGCTACTAAAGGAGGATGCTACTGTACTAAAGGAGGCTCTAATACACCACTGGTGAGGATGCTACTAAAGGAGGATGCTACTGTACTAAAGGAGGCTCTAATACACCACTGGTGAGGATGCTACTAAAGGAGGATGCTACTGTACTAAAGGAGGCTCTAATACACCACTGGTGAGGATGCTACTAAAGGAGGATGCTACTGTACTAAAGGAGGCTCTAATACACCACTGTTGAGGATGCTACTAAAGGAGGATGCTACTGTACTAAAGGAGGCTCTAATACACCACTGGTGAGGATGCTACTAAAGGAGGATGCTACTGTACTAAAGGAGGCTCTAATACACCACTGGTGAGGATGCTACTAAAGGAGGATGCTACTGTACTAAAGGAGGCTCTAATGCACCACTGGTGAGGATGCTACTAAAGGAGGATGCTACTGTACTAAAGGAGGCTCTAATACACCACTGGTAAGGATGCTACTAAAGGAGGATGCTACTGTACTAAAGGAGGCTCTAATACACCACTGGTGAGGATGCTACTAAAGGAGGATGCTACTGTACTAAAGGAGGCTCTAGTAACCACTGGTGAGGATGCTACTAAAGGAGGATGCTACTATACTAAAGGAGGCTCTAATACACCACTGTGAGGATGCTACTAAAGGAGGATGCTACTGTACTAAAGGAGGCTCCAATACACCACTGGTGAGGATGCTACTAAAGGAGGATGCTACTGTACTAAAGGAGGCTCTAATACACCACTGGTGAGGATGCTACTAAAGGAGGATGCTACTGTACTAAAGGAGGCTCTAATACACCACTGGTGAGGATGCTACTAAAGGAGGATGCTACTGTACTAAAGGAGGCTCTAATACACCACTGGTGAGGATGCTACTAAAGGAGGATGCTACTGTACTAAAGGAGGCTCTAGTAACCACTGGTGAGGATGCTACTAAAGGAGGATGCTACTCTACTAAAGGAGGCTCTAATACACCACTGGTGAGGATGCTACTAAAGGAGGATGCTACTGTACTAAAGGAGGCTCTAATACACCACTGGTGAGGATGCTACTAAAGGAGGATGCTACTGTACTAAAGGAGGCTCTAATACACCACTGGTGAGGATGCTACTAAAGGAGGATGCTACTGTACTAAAGGAGGCTTTAATGCACCACTGGTGAGGATGCTACTAAAGGAGGATGCTACTGTACTAAAGGAGGCTCTAGTAACCACTGGTGAGGATGCTACTAAAGGAGGATGCTACTGTACTAAAGGAGGCTCTAGTAACCACTGGTGAGGATGCTACTAAAGGAGGATGCTACTATACTAAAGGAGGCTTTAATGCACCACTGGTGAGGATACTAATCAGTTCATCCATTGTGGAAAACAGTAGAGAGAGATTCTTAGAAAAACAATGAGAATTATCTTATAGTTTAATCTAATCTCCTTCTGTGTATACTCTATTTTAATTTATGCTTCCATTGCTGTGGTAAAGCAGCATGACCAAAAGCAACTTACAGAGGAAAGAATTTATTTCATCTTACAACCCTTAGGTCCAGGGAAGTTGAGGCAGGGACCCAAGGCATGAACCTGGAGGCACTGATGCAGAGGCCATGGAGAGGTGCTGTTTCCTGGCTTACTCCCCATGACTTGCTCAGCCTGCTTTCTTATAGAAACCAGGACCAGCAGGGCATTCCCTACCTTGGGCTGGTCACTCTTACATCAATCACTAATTAAGAAAATGCCCTACAAGCAAATATTATGGAGCCATATTTTTTCAATTTAGAGTTCCTCTTCCCAAATGACTCTAGCTCATCTAGTTGACACAAAACCAACCAGCACAATATCCAAAAGAAGTGAAATCAGTATAATGAAGAGAGACCTAAATTCCCATATTTATTATAACTTTACATATAATATATACACATACATACAATGGGGTGTTGTTGGGGTCAGGCTAGGACTGGCCAAAACTCTGTTCCTTTGCATCCCCATAATAAGAAGAGCACATAATATTAAATAGTTAATTATCTTGGAGATATGATAAAATGTATGTCTCTAAAAGCTATTATTTTTGACATGTTATGTATATAATCTACTTCAGTAGTAACTATTACTCTGAAACTGAACAAACAACATAAACTTTTGTTAGAAAAGTTGTAAGTAACGACCAAGAGATATGGAAAGAGGAAAGTGAGTCTCATTAGACTAAGTGTCTGGGGAATCCCAGGCCCCATCAGACTAAGGAGATAATTAGATCCCAAAAGAAAACAGAGCCATCCTGTGTGACTCCAGCCCCACCCTCATCTTAGGCTGATTCCAGTTATGTGCTCCATGGCTGCTCCACCTGGCCTTTCCAACCATACCCTGTATGTGACTCCACCCTACACTGATACTAGCCTCCTTTTCCTTGTGTCCCATTTGATAGCCACCCCACCTCTGGACTGGTGGACCATAATGCTCCACTCAGTTCCTCTAGCACTGGCCCCTAACCCTTACCTCATCCCTGTCAGCACAGGCTCTATTCTCTAAAGTCTACTCCAAGTCACCCAAGCTACCACACCATATTGAGATTCCAGTCTAGCAAACTAAAAATACATATGGAAGGACAACAAACAACTTGGTGCATAGACACACATGCAGGCAAAATAACCCATACATATAAAAATAATTTTAAAAAGTAAAATAAAATAAACACCTGAATTAATGTAAAGAGGAGAGGAATAAAATTATTCAGCTCTAAGAAAACAGAAATGACTGAATGAAATAATGAAGAGAATTCAGGATGGAATTGAATAAAGAGATAGAAACATTGAATAAACACGAATCTAAAGTGAAAATCCAGTAAGATTAATATCAGTGGAAATAAATATTAATGGAAAGCTTCATTAAGAGAGAATCCTGCAGAAGACAGAATATCTGGGTTTGAAGACAAAGTAGATCTGGGTCATCCAATCAAAGAAAATAATACATATTTAAAAAGGATGTTAACATAATGTGTAGGAACTTTGAGACCATGAAAAGATCAAATTTATGAATTATGAGCATTGACAAAGAAAAATAGTTCCAGGTCAAGATATAGTTAATATTTTCAGTATAATAATGAAACAAAATATCTCAAATCTTAGAGAAAGGGATATTATTCCTGTACAAAAGGCTCACAGGACACCAAATAGAGAGGAGCAGAGGAGACACTCCTCAGGAAACACAGTCAAAACACTGAAAACAAAGTGCAAAGACAGGGGTAGTCACTTTTGATGCTGTACTCAAGCGAAAGCTACAAGAAAAAGGGCTAAGTCATCTATAAAAGACTTTAATGCACCACTGACAGGACAATGGCTGATTATTTGATAGAAAACTTAAAACCAGAAGAGTCCGAAAAGATGTATTTCAAGTTCTGAGAGGCCACAACTACTAGCCCAGGCTATTATACCCAGAAAAACTATTAAAATTGAAGGAGAAATAGGAGCTTTCCATGATAAAAATAGATTAATGGAATAGGTGAAAAATATGTACACTCAAGAAGTCAAGGGGGAGAACAAATAGTACCAGGACAGTTCATCAAAAGAGATTTAAAAGATACCACAAATTAACAAAATTATATTAATAGATATATTTCAATAATAATGGTCTTAGTCAGGGTTTGTATTCCTGCACAAAACATCATGACCAAGAAGCAAGTTGAGGAGGAAACGGTTTATTCAACTTACATTTCCACATTGCTGTTCATTACCAAAGGAAGTCAGAACAGGAATTCAAACAGGGTAGGAACTTGGAGGCTGAAGCCATGAAGGGGTTCTGATTACTGGATTGGTTCCTCTGGGTTGCTCAGCTTGCTTTCTTATAACCCAAGACTACCAGCCCAGGGATGGCACCACCCACAATGGGCCCTCCCACCCTTGATCACTAATTGAGAAAATGTCTTATAGCTGAATCTCATGGAGGCATTTCCTTAAGGGAGGCTCCCTTCTCAGTGATAACTTCAGTTTGTGTCAAGTTGACAGACAAAACCAGCCAGTACAATAACTTTGAATACCAATGGTCTCTTTTTAGTCACCAATAAAAAGATACAGACTAGCAGATTGAACTAGAAAATAGGAACACTTCTCTTGCTGCCTCAAAGGAACACACCTCACTATCAAATAGAAACCAACTCAAGGCTGGGAAAAGATACTACAAGTAGATGGGACTAAGAAACAAGTAGACATAGCTATTTAATTATCAGACAAAGTAGGCTTCAAACTAATACTACTTAGAAGAAATAGTATCACTTCATATTCATTAAGGGAACAATTCATCAAGAGAATACTACAATTCTAAACATACTCTCCACAGATGTACTCAGTTTCATGAAACAAACACTACTAGATGTAGAGTCACAGATTAATCTCAATGGAATAATAGTGGGAGACTTCTCTTCTTCCAGACAAAAAGCCAGTAGAAAAACATTACAGTTAAATAACAAATCAAAGGAACATAATAGACACATACAGAACATTCCTCCCAAACGTTAAAGAGTACACACTCTTCTCATTGATTCAAAGAACATATTCCAGAATAGAACACTCTTTATGATACAAAGCAAACCTCAACACATAGAAGAATGTGAAATAAATCAAAGTAACATTTTTTATTCTATCTGCCCACAGTCAAATAAAGCTACATATCAACAACAATGAAAACTTCAGAAAGTACATAGACTCATTAAGACTAAATAGCACACTATTGAGTGGAATGGATCACTGAAGAACTTAAGGAAGAAATGAATGAAAATGAAAACACAACATACCAAAATCTGGAATACTATGAAGGCAGTCCTAAAAGGAACTTTTACAGTCCTAAGTACATACAAAGACAAAATAAAACAACAACACACACACACACACACACACACACACACACACACACACACACACACACACACACACACACACCAAGAAAAAACCCCAAACCTCCAAAATCAAAACCAAATGAAACAAAAAACCACCACCACCATCAACACTAACAAAGCAAGCAAGCAAGCAAGCAAGCAAGCAAGCAAGCAAGCAAGCAAGCAAGCAAGCAAACAAACAAGCAAAACTACCACCACCACCACCACCAAAAGGAGACCTGACCTAGACTTAAAAGTCATTCTTCATTGGTAGGATCTTGAGAGAGAGGACCAGAAAAGTTAGGGTCAGGAAGTCTTGCACCAGCTATGTCTTTTTTTTTTTTTTTTTAAACCAGCTATGTCTTATGTCAAACAAGTTCATTAAGAAGTACAGCCTTAGCTGGGCAGAGGTGGCGCACGCCTTTAATCCCAGCATTTAGGAGGCAGAGGCAGGCAGATTTCTGAGTTCGAGGCCAGCCTGGTCTATAGAGTGAGTTCCAGAACAGCCAGGGCTACACAGAGAAACCATGTCTCGAAAAACCAAAACAAAAGAAAAAAAACAAACAAACAAAAAAAGAAGTTCAGCCTCTCATACATTACTTCTATTTGCAGGGGAAGATTGAGACAGAGTCAACAGGAAGATAATTAAGAAATGTTGGCAAAGAGAGCACAGAATAATTCAGACACAAGTGCGTTAGGACAGATAATCACAGCCCAAGGGGGAGAGTCGAGTTCCAGGAAGCGCAACCTTGACTCCTTCAAGGCCCTGGCTTCAGCCTCAGACTAAGACTTTGCCAAGTCAGACCCTGAATGGGGACATAGAACTAGAATTCTCTATTGTCATTTCAACAGTGCCCTTAAGAAAGCCTTGCATTGGCCAGGCTGCCAACTGAGGTGAGGTCTCAGATGGGGATAGTGGTACCTTAACTCCTAGAGCTCAGGAGTCAGAGGCAGGCAGAGCTCTATGAGTTCAAGGCTAGACTAGTCTACACAGTGAGTTCCAGACTAGCCAGGGATACACAGTGAAAGGTGTTGGCTTAGATTTTTTTCAAAACCTACTTTTAGTAAGGGTTCTTAAGTGCTTCAACCTCCCTTCTAGCCCCCCACCCACCAGAGGTAGTGGAAAAGAAGGGCTATTAGTATACGTGGGAAGTAGACCTGTTTAGAAATTGTTCTTTGGAGGCAAGTCCAATCTGCATTGTCAGCAGTCCAGTTCAGTAATATCAAGATAGCAAACATGAATCAGCAGTGGCATGACCCAACAGAAACAGCCAAGTGTCAGCCAAATTGGCACGAGTGACCATGACCAGCAGGGACACTAGGAGAAGTTCTCTGCTGTGCATTTCTCAACAAAGTGAAGATCAGCAAAGATGAAGATGAAAGATATGCGAAGCAGTGCAAAGCTAGCTATGCAAGCCCCTTGTTACTGTTACATCACATGTCCTCCACGGCTGAGGACTATCAGCTGACATCACTCTGTTGATTGGCACGAGTCCACCAAAGTGGTAAGAAGCCACCAGAACACCACTAGAAGTTTTTTTGTTGTATTTTCTCTATAGAGTCAAGACAAACGGAGCTCATCAATGCAAGGTAAGGCAAATCAATAAATACATGTCAGTAGTGAAGAATCCTTCCATGTGCTTGCTTTAGCAAAACATCCTTTTACCTGTGTCTACCTTACTGAAACATCCTTTCACCTGTGTCCACTTCAGTAAAAACACTTCTTTATGTGTTTGCCCCAGCAAAACACCATCTGACACAGCTGACTTACCAAAGAATCCAGAAGTTTCCACTTTCACAATCTTCCTGTCTCCCTTTCATATAGCTTCCTGAGCCCAGAGGGGAAGGTTTGATGAAGATAGCCCATTTTGGAATGGATTTGCAAGTATCTTTTGCCTCTGTACATTGATGGCTCAATTGTGGGTCTTTGTATTTGTGCCCATCTCTTGCAAGAATCGTTTCTGATAATGAAGGAGTGATATATGTAAGTTTTGTCTTCAGAAATAGGGCCTTATCATCATTTTATGGAGAACAGCCAATAGTGTTGGCAATAGCCTGAGATGTTTGCAGGTTTTCATTTGGCCTATTTGGTCAATGACTCAAATAAACGAAGTCCATTCCTGGGACTAGAATTTTCACTTCACTGGCATCAGAGGTCTAGTTGGGGCTTTGTTTCTCCCATTATTTTGTGAGTCCACTTAGATTCCATTCATATATGTATATATTTTAGGAAGTTTCTTCAGGAGCAGTTTTCTACACAGGCTCTCAAATGACCATTAGTGTCAGTTGTTCCCCCCTCCCTGCCACATTCCCCCTTTTAAAAAAAGTTAGATATTTTCATTATTTGCCTTTCAAATGTTATCCCCTTTTCTCCTTTCCCCTCCAAAACCCCCCTCCCCTCTCCCCCTCCCCCTGCTCACTAACCTGTCCACTCCTGCTTCCCTATCCTGGCATTCCCCTACACTGGGGCAGGGAGGCTTCACAAGACCAAGGGCCTCTCCTCTCACTGATGTCCCACAAGGCCATCCTCTGCTACATATGTGGCTGGAGCCATGGGTCTCTCCATGTATACTCTTTGGTTTGTGGTTTAGTCCCTGGGAGCTCTGGGGATACTGGTTGGTTCATATTGTTGTTCCTCCTATGGGGCTGCAAACCCCTTCAGCTCCTTGGGTCCTTTCTCTAGCTCCTCCATTGGGGACCCTGTGCTCAGTCCAATGGATGGCTGTGAGCATCCACTTCTGTATTTGTCAGGCACTGGCAGAGCCTCTCAAGAGACAGCTATATAAGGCTCAGCAAGCACTTGTTGGCATCCACAATAGTGTTTGGGTTTGGTAACTGTATATGGGATGGATCCCCAGGTATGACAGTCTCTCAATGTCCTTTCCTTCAGTTTCTGTTCCACACTTTGTTTCTCCTTTCATGGTTGTTTTAATCCCTCTTCTAAGAATGACCAAAGTATCTATACTTTGGTCTTCCTTCTTCTTGAGCTTCATGTGGTCTGTGAATTGTATCTTGGGTATTCTGAACTTCTGGGCTAATATCCACTTATCAGTGAGTGCATACCATGTGTGTTCTTTTGTGATTGGGCTACCTCACTCAGGATAATATTTTCTAGTTCCATCCATTTGCCTAAGAATTTCAATCCCAGCACTTGGGAGGCAGAGGCAGGTGGATTTCTGAGTTCGAGGCCAGCCTGGTCTACAGAGTGAGTTCCAGGACAGCCAGGGCTACACAGAGAAACCCTGTCTCGGAAAAAAAAAAACTAAAAACTAAAAACCAACCAAACAAACAAACAAAAGAATTTCATGAATTCATTGTTTTCAATAGCTGAGCCACATTCCTTTCTTTATTCCTCTTTCATGTTCCCATTTAATCTCCCACTCCAGTCTCCCCACCCCTAACCGTCTCTCCATAATTATATATTTATCTTTTGTCTTAGTCAATGTTTTATTGCTTTGAAGATATACCATGGCCATGGCAACTTTTATAAAGAAAAGCATTTAATTGGGATATGCTTACAGTTTCAGAGATTTAGTTCATTGTCATCATGGAGGGAAGAGTGGGGGCATGTAGGCAGACATCATGGTGATAGAGAAGTTGAAATTTCTATCTCCAGTTCTGCAGGCAGCAGAAAATGAGAGAGCCATTTGGCCTGGTTTGGGCTTCTGAAATGTCAAAGCCCATGCCCAGTGACACACTTCCTTCAACAACACCATGAAAGACCCCACCATAAGGCTTAGCAAGCTAGCTGCAGTAACGCCATTTTGCAAGGCATGAAAAAGTACCAGAGCTGAGTTCTCAAAAGTTACAAGGAAGTTCAGTTAAAGATTAACAGTTAAAAATCAAGGCTGAATAATACTAGGACAAGGGCCAAGAACCGATGGTGCCCACCTGGGCCCCGGCTCAAGGCCAAGAACCGGTGGTACCCACCTGGGCCCCGGCTCAGGGCCAAGAACAGATGGTACCCAGATAAGGCGGAACCAGCAACAGTTTCTGAAAAAGTCCCACCTCAGTTTCAGGTTCCCCAAATGACCAGGAAATACCCCCAGCCTTGATTTGAACTAACCACTCAGCTCGCTTCTCGCTTCTGTACCCGCGCTTTTTGCTCCCCAGCCCTATAAAAAGGGTAAAAACCCCACACTCGGCGCGCCAGTCCTCCGATAGACTGAGTCGCCCGGGTACCCGTGTTCACCAATAAAGCCTCTTGCTGATTACATCCGAATCGTGGTCTCGCTGATCCTTGGGAGGGTCTCCTCAGATTGATTGACTACCCACCGCGGGGGTCTTTCATTTGGAGGTCCCACCGAGATTAGGAGACCCCTGCCCAGGGACCACCGACCCCCGCCGGGAGGTAAGCTGGCCAGCGGTCGTTTCGTGTCTGTCTCTGTCTCCGTGCGTGTTGCGTGTTTGTGCCGGCATCTAATGTTTGCGCCTGCGTCTGTACTAGTTAGCTAACTAGATCTGAATCTGGCGGTTCCGTGGAAGAACTGACGAGTTCATATTCCCGGCCGCAGCCCTGGGAGACGTCTCAGAGGCATCGGGGGCCATCTTTGTGGCCCAATCTGTATCTGAGAACCCGACCCGTCTCGGACTCTTTGGAGCCTCTCCTTTGACCGAGGGATACGTGGTTCTGTTGGGCGGCGAGGGGCCGAAACGCTCCTCCCCCCCCATCTGAATTTTTGCTTTCGGTTTTCCGCCGAAACCGCGCCGCGCGTCTTGTCTGTCTCTGTGTTGTTTTGTCATTTGTCGGTTCGTTATTGTTTTGGACCGTTTCTAAAAATATGGGACAGACCGTAACCACTCCTTTGAGTCTGACCCTAGAACACTGGGGAGACGTCCAGCGCATTGCGTCCAACCAGTCCGTGGACGTCAAGAAGAGACGTTGGGTCACCTTCTGCTCTGCCGAGTGGCCAACTTTCGATGTGGGGTGGCCGCAAGATGGTACTTTTAATTTGGACATTATTTTACAGGTTAAATCTAAGGTGTTCTCTCCCGGTCCCCACGGACACCCGGATCAGGTCCCATACATTGTCACCTGGGAGGCACTTGCCTATGACCCCCCTCCGTGGGTCAAACCGTTTGTCTCTCCAAAACCCCCTCCTTTACCGACAGCTCCCGTCCTCCCGCCCGGTCCTTCTGCGCAACCTCCGTCCCGATCTGCCCTTTACCCTGCCCTTACCCCCTCTATAAAGTCCAAACCTCCTAAGCCCCAGGTTCTCCCTGATAGCGGCGGACCTCTCATTGACCTTCTCACAGAGGACCCCCCGCCGTACGGAGCACAACCTTCCTCCTCTGCCAGAGAAAACAATGAAGAAGAGGCGGCCGCCACCTCCGAGGTTTCCCCCCCTTCTCCCATGGCGTCTCGACTGCGGGGAAGGAGGGATCCTCCCGCAGCGGACTCCACCTCCTCCCAGGCATTCCCACTCCGCATGGGGGGAGATGGCCAGCTTCAGTATTGGCCGTTTTCCTCCGCAGACTTATATAATTGGAAAAATAATAACCCTTCCTTTTCTGAAGACCCAGGTAAATTGACGGCCTTGATTGAGTCCGTCCTCATCACCCACCAGCCCACCTGGGACGACTGTCAGCAGTTGTTGGGGACCCTGCTGACCGGAGAAGAAAAGCAGCGGGTGCTCCTAGAGGCTAGAAAGGCAGTCCGGGGCAATGATGGACGCCCCACTCAGTTGCCTAATGAAGTCAATGCTGCTTTTCCCCTTGAACGCCCCGATTGGGATTACACCACTACAGAAGGTAGGAACCACCTAGTCCTCTATCGCCAGTTGCTCTTAGCGGGTCTCCAAAACGCGGGCAGGAGCCCCACCAATTTGGCCAAGGTAAAAGGGATAACCCAGGGACCTAATGAGTCTCCCTCAGCCTTTTTAGAGAGACTCAAGGAGGCCTATCGCAGGTACACTCCTTATGACCCTGAGGACCCAGGGCAAGAAACCAATGTGTCTATGTCATTCATCTGGCAGTCTGCCCCGGATATCGGGCGAAAGTTAGAGCGGTTAGAAGATTTAAAGAGCAAGACCTTAGGAGATTTAGTGAGGGAAGCTGAAAAGATCTTTAATAAGCGAGAAACCCCGGAAGAAAGAGAGGAACGTATCAGGAGAGAAACAGAGGAAAAAGAAGAACGCCGTAGGGCAGAGGATGAGCAGAGAGAGAAAGAAAGGGACCGCAGGAGACATAGAGAGATGAGCAAGCTCTTGGCCACTGTAGTTAGTGGACAGAGACAGGATAGACAGGGGGGAGAGCGAAGGAGGCCCCAACTTGATAAGGACCAATGCGCCTACTGCAAAGAAAAGGGACACTGGGCTAAAGACTGCCCAAAGAAGCCACGAGGGCCCCGAGGACCGAGGCCCCAGACCTCCCTCCTGACCTTAGGTGACTAGGGAGGTCAGGGTCAGGAGCCCCCCCCTAAACCCAGGATAACCCTCAAAGTCGGGGGGCAACCCGTCACCTTCCTGGTAGATACTGGGGCCCAACACTCCGTGCTGACCCAAAATCCTGGCCCCCCCTGCAGTAGAGGCACTGGTCAAGCAACCCCCTGACCGCTGGCTATCCAACGCCCGCATGACCCACTACCAGGCAATGCTCCTAGACACTGACCGAGTTCAGTTCGGACCAGTGGTGGCCCTCAATCCTGCCACCTTGCTCCCTCTACCGGAAAAAGGAGCCCCCCATGATTGCCTCGAGATCTTGGCTGAAACGCATGGAACCAGACCGGATCTCACCGACCAGCCCATCCCAGACGCCGACCACACCTGGTATACCGATGGGAGCAGCTTTTTGCAAGAAGGACAGCGAAAGGCTGGGGCAGCAGTGACGACTGAAACCGAGGTAATCTGGGCGAGGGCCCTGCCAGCTGGAACGTCAGCCCAGCGAGCCGAACTGATCGCACTCACCCAAGCCCTGAAAATGGCAGAAGGTAAGAAGCTAAATGTTTACACTGATAGCCGCTATGCCTTCGCTACGGCCCATGTTCATGGGGAAATATATAGGAGACGGGGGTTGCTGACCTCAGAAGGCAAGGAAATCAAGAACAAAAGCGAGATCCTAGCCTTGCTGAAAGCCCTCTTTTTGCCAAAGAGGCTCAGTATTATCCATTGCCCGGGACACCAAAAAGGGAACAGTGCTGAAGCCAGGGGCAACCGAATGGCAGATCAAGCAGCCAGGGAGGCAGCCATGAGAGAGATCACAGAAACTTCCACGCTCTTGATAGAGGATTCGTCCCCGTATACTCCCAGTTACTTCCACTACACAGAGACTGACAGAAAAGACCTTCTGAGACTGGGAGCCGTATACGATGAGGACAAAAGGTATTGGGTCCTGCAGGGAAAACCTGTAATGCCTGACCAATTCACCTTTGAGCTCTTAGACTCCCTACACCGGCTCACCCACCTCAGCTATCAGAAAATGAAGGCACTCCTTGACCGGGAAGAGAGCCCCTACTACATGTTAAATCGGGATAGAACTCTCCAGCACGTAACAGAATCCTGTACAGCTTGTGCTCAAGTAAATGCTAGTAAAGCCAAAATCGGAGCAAGGGTGCGAGCGCGGGGACACCGACCCGGCACCCATTGGAAAATCGATTTTACCGAAGTTAAGCCAGGACTGTATGGACATAAGTATCTCCTGGTGTTTGTGGACACATTCTCTGGCTGGGTAGAAGCATTTCCAACCAAGCGTGAAATTGCCAGGGTTGTGACCAAGAAGCTGCTTGAAGAAATTTTTCCAAGATTCGGGATGCCCCAGGTATTGGGGACAGATAATGGGCCTGCCTTCATCTCCCAGGTAAGTCAGTCGGTGGCCAAGTTGCTGGGGATTAATTGGAAACTGCATTGTGCTTACAGACCCCAGAGTTCAGGTCAGGTAGAAAGAATGAACAGGACAATCAAGGAGACTTTAACCAAATTAACGCTTGCAGCTGGCACTAGAGACTGGGTACTCCTACTCCCCCTGGCCCTCTACCGAGCCCGGAATACTCCGGGCCCCCATGGACTTACTCCGTATGAAATTCTGTATGGGGCACCCCCGCCCCTTGTCAATTTTCATGATCCTGAAATGTCAAAGTTAACTAATAGTCCCTCTCTCCAAGCTCACTTACAGGCCCTCCAAGCAGTACAACGAGAGGTCTGGAAGCCACTGGCCGCTGCTTATCAGGACCAGCTGGATCAGCCAGTGATACCACACCCCTTCCGCGACGGCGACGCCGTGTGGGTACGCCGGCACCAGACTAAAAACTTAGAACCCCGCTGAAAAGGACCCTACACCGTCCTGCTGACCACCCCCACCGCTCTCAAAGTAGACGGCATCTCTGCGTGGATACACGCCGCTCACGTAAAGGCGGCGACAACTCCTCCGGCCGGAACAGCATGGAAGGTCCAGCGTTCTCAAAATCCCTTAAAGATAAGATTAACCCGTGGGGCCCCCTGATAGTTACAGGTCCCCATGGTTCACGACCTTGATATCCACCATTATGGGCCCCTTGATAATACTTTTATTAATCCTACTCCTTAGACCCTGTATTCTCAACCGCTTGGTCCAGTTTGTAAAAGACAGAATTTCGGTGGTGCAGGCCCTGGTTCTGACCCAACAGTATCACCAACTCAAATCAATAGATCCAGAAGAAGTGGAATCACGTGAATAAAAGATTTTATTCAGTTTCCAGAAAGAGGGGGGAATGAAAGACCCCACCATAAGGCTTAGCAAGCTAGCTGCAGTAACGCCATTTTGCAAGGCATGAAAAAGTACCAGAGCTGAGTTCTCAAAAGTTACAAGGAAGTTCAGTTAAAGATTAACAGTTAAAAATCAAGGCTGAATAATACTAGGACAAGGGCCAAGAACCGATGGTGCCCACCTGGGCCCCGGCTCAAGGCCAAGAACCGGTGGTACCCACCTGGGCCCCGGCTCAGGGCCAAGAACAGATGGTACCCAGATAAGGCGGAACCAGCAACAGTTTCTGAAAAAGTCCCACCTCAGTTTCAGGTTCCCCAAATGACCAGGAAATACCCCCAGCCTTGATTTGAACTAACCACTCAGCTCGCTTCTCGCTTCTGTACCCGCGCTTTTTGCTCCCCAGCCCTATAAAAAGGGTAAAAACCCCACACTCGGCGCGCCAGTCCTCCGATAGACTGAGTCGCCCGGGTACCCGTGTTCACCAATAAAGCCTCTTGCTGATTACATCCGAATCGTGGTCTCGCTGATCCTTGGGAGGGTCTCCTCAGATTGATTGACTACCCACCGCGGGGGTCTTTCATTCATACCTCCTAATGTCTCTCAAGCAGTGCCATTTCTTAATGACTAGACATTCAAATGTTTGAGTCTATGGGGGCCATTTTTATCCAAACCTCTACACCCTACCCCATAGGCTTGTAGCCATATCATAATGAAAAAACATGTTCCATCCAGCTTTAAAACTCTCCATAGTCTATAATGGTTTCAGCACCATCTAAAAGTCTAAAGTTCTAGGTCTTTTCTGAAGCTCAAGGCAATTTCTCAACTGTAACCCCCTGTAAAATCAAAATCAAAAAGCATATCAAAGACTTCCAACATACAATGACACAGGATACACATTAACATTCTAAAAGGGAGGAAAGGAAGCATAGAGAGGAATCACTGGACCAAAACAAGATTGAACCCCAGTGTCTTAGTTGGGGTTCCATTGCTGTGAAGTGACAACATGACCATGGTAACTTTATATATATATTTTAAAGATTTATTTATTGATTATATGTAAGTACACTGTAAGCTGTCTTCAGACACTCCAGAAGAGGGAGTCAGATCTCGTTACGAATGGTTGTGAGCCACCATGTGGTTGCTGGGATTTGAACTCTGGACCTTCGGAAGAGCAGTTGGGTGCTCTTACCCACTGAGCCATCTCGCCAGCCCCCATGGTAACTTTATAAAGGAAAACATTTAATTTGGAGCTGGCTTATACTTTCAGAGGTTTAGTTCACTATCTACCATTGTGGTGGTTTGATGGGTGGCCTATGGGAAGTGGCACTATTAAGAGGTATGACCTTGTTGGAATTGGTGTGACCTTGTTGGAGGAAGTGTATCATTGTGGGGGCAGGCTTTGAGGTCTACTAGGACACAGGTTCTGCTCAGTGAGGAAGAGACCCTCCTCCTGGCTGTCTGCAGAAGAGAGTCTCCTCCTGGCTGCCTTCAGGTCAAGATGTAGAACTCTCAGCTCCTTCTAGAGCACCGTGTCTACCCAGATGCTGCCATGCTTCCTGCCATGATGATAATGGACTAAACCTCTGAAAGTGTAAGCCAGCCCCAATTATAAGAGTAACCTTGGTCATGGTATCCCTCCACAACAATGAAACCCTAACTAAGACAATCATCATGGTAGGAAGCATGGCAGCATGTAGGCAGACTTAGTGTTTGAGAAGCCAAGAGTTTTACATCTTGAATTTCAGGCAGCAGAAAGATATTGTGTGTCACACTGAGCATAGCTTGAGCATAGGAAACACCAATTATTTTTTAAAAAGAATTATTTATTTGATATATATGAGTACACTGTTGCTGTCTTCAGACACACCAAAGAGGGTATCAGATTCCATTACAGATGGTTATGAGCCACCATGTGGTTGCTGGGAATTGAACTCAGGGCTTCTGGAGCAGTCAGTGCTCTTAACCACTGAGCCATCTCTCCAGTCCACCACCACTGTTATATGGAGTTTTCTGTGTGTGTGTGTTTTCTTTTCTCCTGGCCCCAAGCTCCTAAAAATAATAAGTCTGAGACCCAAATATAAGTACATATATATATATATATATATATATATATATATATATACATATATATATGTGTATATATATATATATATATATATTATCTTGTAACTTAATAATCCCGTTATTCTATTCTAAGTTTTGCCACAAGGCTGGTTACCTCTGCCCAGATCTCAATGTGTTATCCACCTTCATCTCCTGGGGCAAATACTCCTGCACTTGGCTCTATCCTAGAATCTCTTCTGCCTACAGGATGCCCCACCTTTCATTCTACCCTTTCCTATACGACAAAGTTGTTTGTTTGTTTGCTTGTTTGTTTGTTTTTGGACAGGTGATGTATCCATAGAGCACACAAGAGATTCTTTTTACAATTCTCTCTTTTAGTCCAATAAAAAGCCCTTTCTTACAATGATAAACTATAAACAATAATAACAATTATGAAAACTATCAGGTAAGATTTACACTCATAATGTCTAGTCCATATGCATTTGGCAACCTTGGAGAAAGTTATCTATGCTATCTTGGTGAGTTTAGAGTGTTATACCTAAATAAATTTCTATTATAACTTGCATTACCAACCTAAAACATCTTCTCAGACTTACAATTTCTTCAATCCTAAACAATTTAAGCTTATACAGGTGATTATAGCTATCTAGTCTTCAACCCTATCAGAGACTGGAGAGTAACAAGGAAGTGTAGCCAAACAGCTTCTGAAACCTTAGAAATGAGAGGAGTGGGCTGCCTGGGCAGTCCCCTGAGGAGCATCCATTTTTTACCTTCTTGTGCAGTATCTGACAGACTATTTTGTGAAGCAGGAATACTGAAGGACTTGGCTTGGCTTGCCTTGGGAAAGTTTAGCAGTCGACTTCCCTACATCAAGTTTGTGTTCATTTTTTGGGCAACGTCCTGCCTACAGCTGAAGCAAGGGCATATTCTTGCCCAGAGGCAGCTTGCAAACTCCATAAGGAGATTCTTCAATGCTCATCCTATTCTTTGAAGTGGAATAGAGATGCTGCTAGAAGCAGTCCTGTCTCATAAAAGGCTTAACTAATAAAACATCTTTAAATGTCATTTTCTGTGGATCTCTGAGGTTTTTGAAGCCACCAATCCGTGGTATATCTGAATTGTTTGTTTCTAGCTAATTGCTATCTAATTAACATCTAGAGAAGATTGAATAAAGCCTATTTTTGTAAACAGTTAAACTAGCACCTACAAGACCATACATTTTATTGACTATAAACTTGCATTTCTAATTATTTTAAATGCTTTGTAATAGCAGCTTTCAAAAGGTCTAGAACTTAATGCATTTTTAAACATGTTGCATAAGTACAATACAGTAGCAAGTTGTAGCAATATATAATCCTAAATCTGTATAAATATACAAAAATCTATACCAATGTAATAAAATATAACCTTAATTTTGTATTTACAAAGATCAATGCCAATGTAGAATTTTTGGCTTATTAATGTTCTTAGGTCTAAAGTAGATTCAATAATCTACCCATTATTCCTAAATTGCCTATATCCCTCCCTCTTTCTTTTCATTCCCCCCACCCCCCAGCTTCCCTCTAACAGTAGATGGGAGAGAAAGAAGTATAGAGAAAAGCAAAAGAAAGAGAAATATAAATCCCTGAATCCAACCTCTCTACTTTGTTTCCTCCATGACCAAGACCATTAACAATTTGTAACCAACCCTCCTAAAATGACAACAAACACTCATTGTCCACTGAATGACAAAAATTATCCACCCCACATCTTAGGAATTGGGATGTTGTTCTTTTAAAATTGCTTTCTGATGATTTGGAGTATTGCTTTCCTTTTGGGATAGTGGTTAGCCTTAAGAAAGCTAGCTATGGCGCCGGACATATGGTGCCGGGCGTGGTGGCACACGCCTTTAATCCCAGCACTCAGGAGGCAGAGGCAGGAAGATTTCTGAGTTCGAGGCCAGCCTGGTCTACAAAGTGAGTTCCAGGACATCAAGGGCTACACAGAGAAACCCTGTCTCATAAGCTAGCTATGACATCTGTTCAGTCTTTGTATGTTGAGAAAGTTCAGGGCTTAACTGAAGTCCTGACTGAACAGTCTATGATGCTGGACCAATTGGGGTCAGCTGTTTCTTTGAAGCTGTCCTGGAAGCATGTTTTGATGAAACAGCAGTTGAGGCAATTGGAGGTTGGATCACCTGGGACACTTGTCGTCTTTGGTGTCTGATTCTTTTGCTCTGCAAACATAGAAACTCTCACAAGTAATATACATTTGTGCAACAAAATATGTATACAATATGCAGTGTGCACAGATCAGTCAAAGGTGGTTCTTTGCTCTTTGAGCAGGTGAAAGACATCTGTCTTTCTTTATAAGTGAGTTTGGACTTTATAACCAAACTGCAATATGCGTCTCCATCCATGCCATAAGAAAAGATGCCATGATAAGTTTTGAGAATCCTGTAGCCAACAAGATTTATTGGCTAAGCTAAGCTGAAGTTTTGCTGGAGACATTTTTATGTCTCTGCCAGTTTCAGAGGTCTTCCCATGCAGAGACACTAGCAGTACTGACTTGTTCTTTCTTTTGACTTCCCTCTTCCTGTCTGTCCCCCAGGCCCTCAGGGGGTCTTCCAAGTTATATCTGATTTTTATCAGTTTGGAAGGAACCCATAATTTCTCTTTTTCTGTTGAAATAAGAGCATATTCTTTTTCACAATGCAACACATTTTCTGCCTTCTGAAGTTTGGATATATTTATCTTGATTTAATTTCACAGTCCTTTCCATATTTCAGTTTGCTTTAGCAGTTATGGTGTTTGTCTCACTGGCATTTAAAAATGTAAAGTCAATAAAGCATTATCTCAACTATCTTTTTCAGATTCTATATCTCCCTTTTGTTCTATGAGCATTTTCTTTAAAGTCCTGTTAGATCTCTCTACAATTGTTTGTCTTGTAGGATTTAGGGTATGTCAGTTACCTGTTCTATGCCATAATACCTAAAAATTTGTTATTTCTAAAGGATACATTTACCTGAGTATCATCAGCTTTTGTAGCCTCCCCCAGCCCTGAGCAGGCTGACTCAGACCTGTTCTGCCACTGTGAATGAGACCACTTGGATTGAGTCTTCCGACCTAGTTAGGTCTATTGTTCTGCCACCCGTGCTCTTCTCCAAGATGCCACTACCCACTGAGAGGCTGGTAGGGCATTTTCTTAATAAGTTATTGATGAGCAATGGCCCGACCCATGGTGGGTGGGACCATCCCTGGGCTTGTGGTCCTGGGTTTTATAAGAAAGCAGGCTGAGCAAACCATGAAGAACATGTAAGCAGCACTCTTTCATGGTCTCTGTATCAGCTCCTTCCTCCAGGTTCCTGCCATGTTTGCGTTCCTGTTCTATCTTCCTTCAGTGATAGGCTATGATGTGGAAATATAAACCAAATAAGCCCTTTCCTCCCCAACTTGCTTTTGGTTATGGTGTTTCATCACAGCAATAGAAGCTCTAAGATAGGTAATTGTATTATCAGAAAAGAAAAATACTTTGTCTTCTTATTTTCCTATTTTTATCCCCTTGATCTCTTTCAATTTCCTTATTGCTTTATCTGAGGAACCAGTATGGAGAGAGTAGACATCTGTCTTACTCAGAGTTTCTGTTCCTGCACAAACATCACGACTAAAAAGCAAGTTGGGGAGGAAAGGGTTTATTCAGCTTACACTTCCACATTGCTGTTCATCACCAAAGGAAGTCAGGACTGGAACTCAGGCAGGTCAGGAAGTAGGAGCTGAGGCAGAGGCCATGGAGGGATGTTACTTACTGGCTTGCTTCCCCTGGCTTGCTCAGCTTGCTTTCTTATAGAACCCAAGACTACCATCCCAGGGATGGCACCACCCACAATGGGCCCTCCAACCCTTGATCACTAATTGAGAAAAAAACCTTACAGCTGGATCTCATGGAGGCATTTCCTCAAGGGAAGCTCCTTTCTCAGTCATAACTCCAGCTTGTGTCAAGTTGACATACAAAACCAGTTAATACAACATCCTTATCTTGTGCCTGACTTTAGTGTAAATGATTTGCACTTATCTCTGTTTAGACTGATATTGGTGTGGGCTTGCTGTGAATTGCTCTTATTGTGTTGATGTATGTCTCTTGTATTCATAGTCTCTCCTGGGCTTTTATCATGAAGGGATGTTGGATTTTGTCAAAGATCTGTAACTAATTAGATATTTGCATGGTTTGTTTTGTCTTTCATTCTGTTTATGTGGCAGATACATATGTTGAAACATTCCTGAATCTTAGGGATGAAGCCAACTTGATCATGGTGGATAATATTTCTTAATGTGCTCTTGAATTCATTTTGCAAGTGCTTTATTGAGATTTTTGTATCTAAGTTCATAAGGGATATTGGTTGTTAATTATATTAGTCAAGGTTCACTAGGGCAATGGTTGTCAACCTTTCTAATGCTGTGACTATAGTGACAATTTTAGAATTTTTGTTTCTTTAAGAAACACAGAGATATTATAAAAATTTCATTTCATTTCAATCCCAGGTATGGGCTATGGGGGCTGCTTCAGACTGACCATAGAAGCTGACTATGATTTGCCTCATGCTCTAGCTGAGGCATGATTTTGCCAGCTGCAGAGAGTTTCTGCAATTGTGTGGCATTTGAAAAATTGAGAACTTTTCAGAACACACATAAATTCTAGGGACCCAAAAGGTGGGGTTTGTTGTTGTTTGGCTGTTCAGGGGTATGGAGCAGTGGGCCATGCCACCAGACAGAAGAACTGGTAAGATTGCAGCAAAGTTCTGAACCCTGATAAAAACTCATAACTGAGAACTGCAGGAGTTTGAACAAGCTCCCGACCAGATTCCTGAACCTGGAACACAAGACTTTGACACCCCACTAGAATTGTCACATAGGGACAAAACCTGAAGTCTTTCCCCGAGTTAATAGGGGTACCTAACTTCTTATACTGAGCCAGTGGAAAGATCTATCCCTAGATCCCGTCGCACCCCAAAAATCTTTATAAGGTCCCTGTCCACCAAAGATTGTCTGAGAGTGTCTGTTTTATTAAGCTGCAACACTTCAGGGAAGAGTTTTCTCTCTCAAAGTTTTCTTCTGCTAGACCTTGATCCTGCTGGATTCCTACCTGCTGTGCTCTGATAGGCAGACCTACACAGACTGGCACAAGGGTTTGGTTACAGTTTGTTAGTAGTAATGCTTAAAGAAGAAACAAGGAGAAGAGGAAAGAAATAGATTCAGGGATCTCTTTCCTTTCCTATCTATCCTTTTCCCCTCTCCTATCTAATGTTAGGAGGTTAAAAGGGTGGAGAAATGTGGAAGAAAGAATCCACAAAGTAGCAATTCCAGTTATGTGTGATACTTTCATACAGTCCCTCATGTTGTGGTGACCCCCAAACAAAATTATTTTGTTGGTACATCATAACTGTAATTTTTCTACTGTTAAGAATTGTAATATAAATATCTGATATGCAGCCTCTGTGAAAGGTAGCCAAAGGGGTCATGACACATAGATTGAGAACTGCTGTTCTAGAGGAATTAAATGTACAGAATGAATACATCCATATAATACACATACACATATACATGCACATGCATACACACATATACATGAAGGGTATTTGCTGGAATGTCTTACAGGTCATGGTCCAATTCAACAATGGTTGTCTCCCAATGGGAAGTACAAGAATCCAGTGGTTCTTCAGTCTATAAGGTTGAATGTCCCAGTAGATCTTTGTCCTAATTAAAACTTTATTGAAAGTTTCTGGGCTTCTTCTGAGAACAAAGTAAACTTTTAGTCTGAGAGTTGAATGAAGAGGAAAGGGACCTTCCTAGATCCCTGTTATTGTTGATGGTAATGAATCTCAAGGGAAGGATAGCTCCAGCCAGCAAAAACAGAGAATCTCAGATGAGTCAAATCTGAGCCATGCATCTTTGCACATCTCGAATTCCCATAGAGACCAAAGAGAATGTCTAATACCTCAGGCCTCTTCCCAGTACACAGAAACAAAGGGTCTACCCTGATTGCTGTACCCCAGAGTCTTCTGTGGGCACAGTGGGACTGGAAGATCACGAGCAGCATGTAAGAGCCAGTCACACAAGTCATCCATTGATGTCTGTCTCTCTACTACAGGAACTATAGATGTATATTTAACTTTCTCAGGCAAGGGTCCCAACTGTGACACTTGGGGTTAGGAGCCCTAGCAGTCAATGAGTTGGTAATCCCAATTCTAGTAAGTACCCAGAGACAACTCACTTCTGAGAGGACCGAGGGAGGGAGTATTGCAAGGGAGGTGGGTCGCTGGAAAAACTGAAGGTTTAGTGAAGTGTAATGGGACAAGAGCTGCCTGATTGTGATCTGCAGAACATACGGTAGACCTTAAGGTAAAAACATAATCTGAACAATTGAGATTGAATCCATGGATGACTCTGAGTGGTTATTTGTGTTGATTATTGAGGATGTTATACAAAAGCTAAACATGATAAAAATGCATGCTTTCTTATCTATGTATCAGTTTCGTGTACCTGAAGTCTTCAAAAATAGTAGCCAAATAATTACAAAAAGTTTATAATAATGTCATTTTATTTTATTACTATCTTAAAAGAAGAAGGGTAAAATGCATAATCTGTATAAACCAATATGTAGATTAAATAACGATAGAAAACGCAACAGAGAAAGAGAAAACAGAACTGTGGTGTTTGAAACCAGCCTCACGCACACCAGACAAGGGGTGTGCCGCTGAGCTACCTCTCAGCCCTGCATCAAAATCTTCACAGACTGGGAATGAAGAGATGGTTAAGAAGCTAGGAGCACATACTGCTCCAGCAGAGGACCGACTTCAACTCCCAGCCTCCGTGTCGGGCAACTTCAGCTCCAGGGGATCCAGTACTGCTGGTTACTGAGGGCATCTGCACTCACATCACACACCTGCACTCACCCAGACATATACACACAGGTAAGAATATAAAATAGATCTTCAAATTAAGAAAGCATCATAAGTGTGGGGCTACAAAGGAGTCTTTTTATTCCTTTACTCTACATTCCTAAACATTCTAATGAGCTGTTAATAGTTTATATTCTTCATTATTTTATTATTATTATTATTATTATTATTATTATTATTATTATTATTATTATATTTGTTGAAGAGCATCTGTGGCAGTCAGGGGACCACTTTGTGGACTTGATTCTGTCTTTTCATGAGTTCCAGGGATGAAACTATGGTTGTTAGTTTTGCATAACAAGTGCTGTATTTACACTGAGCCATCTGACCAGCCCACAGATAATATTTTTATAATTTTTACACATTTGAAAAAAATATAGTCCCCTAAATATACTATACTTTTTGTTATTGTTAGTCTTACACTATTAGCCTACTAATTTTGGTAATAAAGAAAGGTCCCATATTCAACCCAGGACTATGTATTGACTATTATTTGTTTTAGTTTTGCAAGACATACCATGGGTATTGTTTGATTTTGTTTTAAGTTCTGGTAACTGGAATTCAAATGCAGTAACAATACTTTCAACAAAAATGCCTTCAATAGAAAGCTTTGTAAGCTTTTCATTCATGATGCTGATAAAAATTTTGATTCATAGGACACAGGATTTGCAAAGAGAAAAGTTTTAATTAATTTAGGAGTGTGTATACAACTTTTAAATGGATATAGGAAAAACATGATCTGATCTAAAATAATAATAAAAAAATCCTAGCAGAAAAAAATAGGTCACATACAAAGTTGTTTAAAATCAGTTGGGGTAGAGAATTACCCCGAATTTTGTAAAGTGATGTCAACGTTTATGATATGCTGTTGACTCAGCCAGACATCTTACTCACCAGCCTGATGAACAGGACGCTAAGGAGATGAAACCTCTAAAGGACTCCGCCAGCTGAAAGTGTAATACTCATTCCTCTGTATTTCCAGCTTTGTGTTGTCCTCAGAGCTCACAGGCTCTGATGCTCAGCAGGGTCCATGACCATCCCCAGCAGAGGTGGGAGGAGCCATGGCGAACAGCACTACTGTTACTGAGTTTATTTTGCTGGGGCTGTCAGATGCCTGTGAGCTGCAGGTGCTCATATTCCTGGGCTTTCTCCTGACCTACTTCCTCATTCTGCTGGGAAACTTCCTCATCATCTTCATCACCCTTGTGGACAGGCGCCTTTACACCCCCATGTATTACTTCCTCCGCAACTTTGCCATGCTGGAGATCTGGTTCACCTCTGTCATCTTCCCCAAGATGCTAACCAACATCATCACAGGACATAAGACCATCTCCCTACTAGGTTGTTTCCTCCAAGCATTCCTCTATTTCTTCCTTGGCACCACTGAGTTCTTTCTACTGGCAGTGATGTCCTTTGACAGGTATGTGGCCATTTGTAACCCTTTGCGTTATGCCACCATTATGAGCAAAAGAGTCTGTGTCCAGCTTGTGTTTTGCTCATGGATGTCTGGATTGCTTCTCATCATAGTTCCTAGTTCAATTGTATTTCAGCAGCCGTTCTGTGGCCCAAACATCATTAATCATTTCTTCTGTGACAACTTTCCACTTATGGAACTCATATGTGCAGATACCAGCCTGGTAGAGTTCCTGGGTTTTGTTATTGCCAATTTCAGCCTCCTGGGCACTCTGGCTGTGACTGCCACCTGCTATGGCCACATTCTCTATACCATTCTACACATTCCTTCAGCCAAGGAGAGGAAGAAAGCCTTCTCAACTTGCTCCTCTCATATTATTGTGGTGTCTCTCTTCTATGGCAGCTGTATCTTCATGTATGTCCGGTCTGGCAAGAATGGACAGGGGGAGGATCATAACAAGGTGGTGGCATTGCTCAACACTGTAGTGACACCCACACTCAACCCCTTCATCTACACTCTGAGGAACAAGCAGGTGAAGCAGGTATTTAGGGAACACGTAAGCAAGTTCCAAAAGTTCAGCCAGACATGAAGAAAACACCATTGCAAACTTGCCTGACTCTGTTAATGAAACTCGCAATGGTAGCCAGTGATGTTCTCCTCGAAGGAAGCTTTGTGTGATATGCTCTAATGTACTGTAGTTTCTGACATGCATCGTAAGCATCCATTCCATCTCCTACAGAGAAGACAAAAATTCCAATATACCAGTACTCTGTGTGTTAAGTCTTGATGTTTCAGATCCTATCAGTATATGAATTCTATAATCTCCCCTTTCTTAAATGCTGAGAATAAACTTAGTCCTTCGTTGCTGGTTCTCTTCAAAGTTGATAAAAGTATGCCCAAAGAATATAGTCATTGATAGACCAAAGAAGTATTATGTACAGGAGAATTGACAAAATAGTACAAAGTAAGCAAGCATGGACTAAACAATATTGTAAGAGCTTCCTTTTTTTCAGATTTCCAATATTAAGGACAAACTGTCTAGTAAGACAAAAATATATATTCTCTTGGCTGAGGAGAGAGTTTAGTGGGTCAAGTGCATGCTGTCCAAGCTTCAGGGCCTAACATTAGATCCACAGCATCCACATAACAGCTGGACAATGGCTGCTAGTGTGTAAACCCAGTGGTAGGAGCTGGTGGCATGGACCCAGGCAGGTCCTTGCCCAGCCATTCTATGATTTGGGGAGCACCAGAGTAAGTGGAAGAAAAACCAATGTGGGGAGTGATAGAGGAAGACAGTTACCACTTGCCCCATGTGAACAGACATGTGCACACCTGGAAATACACATGCATATACACTAAATTCATGAAATAAAAATTAAATGTTTAATAAACATGTAGCGTTGTGTGCCCTATGAAAAGCATTTAGTAGATTAAATCTGGGCTCAACATTCAGTACCAGAAAACAACAACAAGAACAAGAAAATGTTTAAATATATCTCTTAAGTAAATCAGAATTAAGAAATAAACCAGAGACAACTCAAACATTGAAAGCCAGAAAACATAATTCTAAAAAATCTACCTGTCAAAGAAAATATTGGAAGGAAATTGAAAAATACTTTCAAGTTTGAAAACATTTCAAAGGAAAGTGAAAATGTAAGAAAAATTGTGGACTGTAACACAGTCAGTGCTTATAAAAATTTATAGCATTGAATATGTTGTCAGTTGCAATGAAACTAACAAGATCAACAAGATAGGTGATATATATGTGGTTATGTTTATGTTTCTGTATATGGAGACAGCTCTGGAACAGGCTGAGTCTAAAATGTCTATACACAGCCAATAACACTTATTGGGTACAAAATTTTCATGACTTATTACATAGCATCCTTTAAGTTGGCATGAATGGAAATTTATACTGTAGCTTGATTTTATGATCAAACTAACCTATAAAGAAAGGCAGTCATCTCTCTTTATTGATCTTCATTAACCAATCTGTATACGCTGTATGCTCCATAAATGTCTTTACAGAACTATATGTTGCTTTTAAGTTTTATATACTGCAGGATGAAAGAAGAGAAAGACAAGATTCACACTTTGGGATGCTGAGATTCTGGGACCTTCCATTCCAGCCCCTTGTTTGATTATACTGCAACTACATCAAAGCTGTTTTTTCTAAAGTCTTGCTTCCAGAGCTTTTCCAGAACAGCTAGCTTGCCTATCCAGCCTTTCAGACTGTCATAGTCAGGATGTCAGCTAAGCAATGAACTTTCTCAGCACATAGTGACTGGAAGGCAAATAATGCCAGCTCGCCCTCCTTTGACAAAACCAATTTTTGTATTTCCCTCTGGGGCCCCAGAAGGGAATTCTTCACTCCAATTCAGCTAGAAGCAGACAAAAGATCATCATCCCAGTCCCTTAGGTTGGGGTGGATGGTTCTGTTTATTTTATAAACTATAATATGTTGTCATTTTAAGAAATAGTCTATAAATGTTGTAGCTTTGGACAGGGAAGAAAGTTAGACTCAGGGATTTCTACCTTTCCTTTCCTCTTCTCTATCCTTCCTTCTTAGGTAAAGGAAAGAGGGTGGAAGGGTAAAGGGAGGATATCATAGAAATAATTGAAATAGTAATAATCATAGAAATTAGAGGAATAGACAAATAGGGATAGGTTATCAAATTTACTCTTAGGCAAAACATTGTTTAGCCATATCTTACATTGGTAGAAATCTTTATAATTAATGTAAATTGAAGTTGTAACCTTACATTGGTATAGAATTTATAGATTGATGCAGATTTAAGGTTTTCATTGGTGTGAATTGCTTATATTGATACAAAATTTAAAATATTGTTACTCTTTGATAGATATTGTACCTATACATCGCATCTAAGAATACAAAGCTTAACTCAGTCCTTCTAATAACTGCCATTACAAGCTATTTAGGATGATTAACACAAATCAAGGGCTAGATCGTAAACTCATGATTGTCTTAGATTCTGATTTAATTATAATGAAGTGCTTTTAGCTTACTCAAATAGAAATGACTAAGAATAGTTAAGGTTTAACAGTTCAGATGACTTTACGTAGATAGATAGTCTTCAAAGGCATCAGAAGTCCCAGAAGATGACATTTAAGGCCATTTCATTATTAAAGATCATTTGACTAAAGGCATGTCTGCTCCTGACAGCACCCCCTTTTTGGTTCAAAGAAGAAGTTGAGCATCAATGGAGTTGCTCCAGTTGTGGTGAGATAGCCACTGGGCAAGAATTACCTTGTAGCCGCCAGTGGCCACAGGTTACCTGGTTCCTGAAAGGAAAGCTGAAGATGAATGGGAAGAATGGTGAGAGAAATAACGAGCCAAGACAAAGTTCTCTGATCAAGGCTCAATATTTACTTTTGAGTCTGAACTTAAAAAGGGGGGAAACCCATCCCCCACTATGTCAGGATCTCGTTGCTTCGTCAGGATCTTGTTCCTTCGTCAGGATCTCCTCAGGACAACAATTCCCAGTAACCCGGGAAAAATCAAATCCTTAGAAGCTTATAATTAATCAGTCAGATTTATATATCAATAAATTCTCAATTCACAAGATGCCCACACAATAATTTCAGAGCCAATTGATAATGATATAAGTTGTCCACCTAGATTAGACAAGTTACCCTATTTATTTTATCCCTATAAGATATTATGGCTACCTGTGGCTATTTAAAGCCACAGGGAATCTGAATCGTCCTTCATTTTCCTTCTTCTCCTCTTCTCCTCTATTGCTCCCTGTCTCTGCAACTCTTAGCTCCGCCTTTCTTTCCCTGTCCAATCACAGGCTTCTTGTTGTATAAATAATTAAATTAATTAGACAGGAAAAAATCCTGCTACACATACAATTCTTATTGTATTAATTTTTAATTAGAACTAGAATTCAATGAAAATGAAGGCAAGACATACCCAAACTTATGAAAACAGTGCTTAGAGGAAAGTTCATAGGACTTAGTACCCTCATAAAGAAATTGGATCATTTAGTGTTGTGGTGGTCTGAATGGGACTGACCACCACATGCTTAGTCCCTGGGGAATGAAGCTGTTTGAGGATTAGAAGGTGGAGCCTTGTTGAAGGAGGTGGTCATTTGGGGTGATGGGGCTTGAGGTTTCAGAAGCCCAGGACAGACCCCGTTTCTTGTTCTAAACCTGATCTTGGGGATCAGATACGAGCTCTTGGTTACTACTCCAGTGCCATACTTGTCTGCCTGTGTCTACAGTCTCCACCATGATGATAATGGACTAACCCCCTGAAACTGTAAGCCAGCCCCAATTAAATGCTTTCCTTTATAAGAGTTGTTGTGGTCATTGTGTCTTCACAGCAATAGAACAGTGACTAAGACAATCATGTCCCCTTATTTTGGTCATTTTTTTAAAGCTCAGCATACTTATTTTGAGATTCAACTATGTTGCATGTATTGATAATTCCAGACTAACAATTTTTAAATATAATCTAATTGACTTTGTTTGGCATCTTTCACTTTTCTTTTCTTTTCTTTCTTTCTTTTTCCTTAAGATAGATTTGTTTGTTTGTTTGTTTGTTTGTTTATTTATTTATTTATTTATTTATTTATTTAATGAATGCATGTGAGTACACCAGCAGAGGGCATTGGATCCCATTACAGATGGTGTGAGCCACCATGTGGTTGCTGGGAATTGAACTCAGGACCTCTGGACAAGCAGTCAGTGCTCTTATCTGCTGAGCCATCTCTCCAGCCCAATTTCTAGCTCTTTTCCAGTAAATTGTAATGCCTGATTTCTTTCACTGTCTACACTGGAGGCATTTCATCTGAATGAGTAACATTCTTACTAAAATCAAAGCCCAAGGTGGCTCAATGATTTCCTGGGATATTGCAACACTGGTGGAGGCTAGTCTAACTCAGCTATATGTCAAAAATCATTCCTTAGAGGCACTTATAATAAACAATATTGAAGGAAAGCACACAGATCCATTCACCGACTAACACTAGGACCAGTTTGGAGCATTTGTGCTATGGATGCCAAGGCTCTAGGAGACTAAGTTTCCGTGAAACTTTTTGCCTCAGAACTGTGCCCAAGCTTTTGGGCCTGCCACTCAGCAGTTTCCACTGGAGTGGGTGTGGCAACCATGATCAAGTAGGCTTCATCCCAGGGATGAGAGAATGATTCAATATATGAAAATCCATCAATGTAATCAACTATATAAACAAACTGAAAGAAAAAGCCCACATGATCATCCCATCACAAGCCAAAACAGCCTTTGACAAAATCCAGCACCCATTCACGTTAAAGGTCTTGGAGAGATGCATATCTAAGCACAATTAAAGCAGTATATAGTAAGCCAATAGCCAGCATCAAATTAAATGAGGGGAAACATAAAACAATTTTACTAAAATTAGGGAGAAGAAAAGGCTGTCCACTCTTTCCCTATCTCTTCAATATAGTACTTGAAGTTCTAGCTAGAAAGGTAAGATAACTAAAGGAGATAAGGGGATACAAATTGGAAAGGAAGTCAAAATATCACTATTTTGCAGATGATGCCATAGCATACCTAAGTGACCCCCAAAATTCAGTAAAGTGGCTGGATACAAATTAGCTCAAAGAAATCAGTACAAACAATAAATGGGCTGAGAAAGAAGTTAGGGAGACAATTCCCTTCACAATAGCCACAAATAGTATAAAATATCTTGGACAGGAAGACCAACAGAGTCAATTAACCTGGATCCTTGGGGGCTCCCAGAGACTGAACCAACCACTGAACAAAGAGCGAGCATGGGCTGGACCTAGGCCCCCTGCACATATGTAGCAGATGAGCAGCTTGGTCTCCAGCAACAAGAGCAGGGGGCTCTCCCTGAATCTGTTGCCTGCCTGCCTGCCCGCCTGCCTGCTTGTGGATCTCATTCCCCTAAATGGGCTACCTCAACTGGGGTCAGTGGCAGAGGTTGTGCCAAGTCCTGCAGTGACCTGATGTACCATTGGTAGGGAATGGGGGTTGTTGATGGTGGGATGGGAGTGGGGGACAGCAGGGGGAGAGTTACCTAAAGGGAGGGGCTCTCCCTTTTCAAAGGAGAAGGGGAGGGAGGAAGGGAGGGAGGTACTGGGAGGAGAGGAAGAGCTAATATTGGGATGTAAAGTGAATACATTATAAAGAAAAAGAACACAGACAGGCTTTTAAGGGATAATAATAAAATTAAGAAAATAAGATTAGAGAAAAAGAATTTTTAATTAGAACTAGGTGGTAGGTTTTGGACGTTCATTCCATTATTTAAGCTTTCTGGACATCTGACTATTCTATAATAAAAATTGGGAAAATGAGATCTACTTTTATAATTACAAAGAGGATCGAGGATTACTATGGAAGTGGTGAAAAGAACCAGTCGTGAGACAGAAGCATGGCGCCTGCTGGAGTTACAGGTTGACAGTCACAACACCGCTGTCTCTCTGCTGAGCAGCAGAGAGGACTAGCTATGCGACAGCACTCACTTAGCTCAGATCTAACAAGCAATGTCTGTAGGAGGCTGTGAAGCACTTTATTGTTCTAATATCTCTTCTGTCTAGTATGCTGGGAAGTACCTGAGAATTGTGGGTATCCCTTTGACAGAGAGGAGAAGAAACAAGATGATTCCACAGACAGACCCGGGTTCTGCTGGAGCTCACCAAACACCTATCATTAGCTGAGTGCTGCTAAGCAGAGATGCAGATCAATTCTGTCAATCATGGACTCAATGGCCCCTCAGGCCCCCTTGGTGGACTAGCTCTTGCCTTCCTTCTCCATCAGAACCAAGAGCACAAGGCAGAGGGGCCTTGTCATTCACAGAGCTCAGGCCATTAATTGGGGCTGGGGGTGGGAAGATGAAGAATTCATACCAAATTGGCACTTATAAAAAGCAGGGGATTTTCTAAGGAAAATAGCCTTTATGTCACTGGTCAGGCAAACTTCCATGATAGTGTAAATTAACTCATCTATACAGAATCATATTGAGAATATTTGAAAAATAGTAATAATAAAAGAAAATCAGATTGCTGGGCTGGAGAGATCACTCAATGGTTAAGAGCACTGGCTGCTCTTCCAGAGGACTTGGGCTCAATTCTCAACATCTACCTGGGAGCTCACATGCAAGCTAAACATCAATGCATCACCACCACCACCACCACCATCATCATCATCATCATCATCATCATCATCATCATAGAGAATATTTGAGCTAGTGGATAGTTTCTAGAGTGTCACATATGTGACTCAGGCTCTGGATTCTGATCTTAGCAGAACACTCCTTGTCACTGGTTATACAGCTTTGGGATTCAGCGCCTAGGTCTCCATGACCTGTTTTCATCACCGGGAGATTGGGGATTACAAAGATACCTCTCATAGAGGTCTTTATAGATGATGAAATAACACATGCCAAACACTTGGAGTGGCACATAGTAAGTGGTCGTAGATTCAGTCTAGTATTATTTAACACAATGGAACTGTGTCTTCTTTGGCAAGCTCAATGCCTTTTTTCTTCCGGCAGCTCAGCTTTCTTAATACGAATATTTGTGATCTCGGGGCTGCAAAGCAGCTGTTTATGCTTGAACTTCTCTAAGTCCTCCCCACTCCCCACAAGGAAATTTCTAAGTTCTGTGGGGCTTCCTGCTTCCATCGACCCGTCAATATATTAAATTGTTATGTGAAAGAAATCCGACTTTTTTAATTTCTGATGGTGAGGAACAGTTGGTTCACACTGTGGAGAAGGCCTGCAAGTCTCTCTTGTGCCTATTTCTTTTCTCTTGTGCCTTTGAGTATACTAATATTTTTCTGTTGCTGTGATAAAACACGGTGAGACTCATAGCAGGCAACTTATAGAAGAATGCTCTATAATGTGCATGTATAGAAGAATGCTCTATAATGAGCATGTGGTTCCAGAGGGATAAGGGTCCAGCATAACAGGTAGGCATGGCAGCTCCAGCGGGATACTGAGTTCACATCCCTTACTGCAAGCACACAGCAGAGAGGGAACTAGGAGAAGGTTGATGAGGCCTTAAGGTTTCAATGTGACATACTTCCTCCAGTAAGGCCACATCTGCTAATCCTTTCCAAAATAGCACTGGCAATTGGAACCAAATGTTCAAAAATGTGAGCCTATGAGGGTAAGGAGATGCACTGAGTTCAATACCTTGCAGTCCTAGGGACGCCATTAGATCATAACAGTAGCTTCTTAGGAGCTGGTGGGATAACTCAACGATTAAGAGCACTTGCTTTTACAGAGAACCTGGGTTCAGTATCCTGTACCCCCTCTACAGCTTACATCTGTAACTCCAATTCTAGGTGGTCGGACACTCTTCTGGTTTCTGGGGGTGCTGTATGGTCATGGTGCATATACATACACACAGACAGACATGCAGACATACTGACACAGACACAGAGTCAGATTCACAAGATGGTCTTCAGGCAGGCATTAGGCAGACTCGTGCAGACAGACACCGGAAGGAAAACACAAGAGGGCACAAAGCAGAGAGTTCAAATCTGGACTCACTCTTGGCTAAATGACTTGGTTAAATGGTTTTTAATTTATTTTTCTTAATGTGACACTGATCCATCATCGGTGGCTCAGAGTTAATCACTAATGTGTTTAATCCATGCAGCAAGCAAGCAGCTGCGTCTGGTGGGGAGGAGGGCTTTAAAGAAGGAGTGAGGACGCCCCAAATCCAGAAGGAGCAGCCTTAGATTCTGGCCAGCACCCAGTCAGAACACAAGAGACTAAATAAATAAATAAACAAACAAATAAAATGAGTAAAAACAAAATAAAACAAAAGGAAAAGTTGTACCTTTCAGAAAGATGGACAGACCTAGCTAAACCTTCCCAGTGCGTAGGCTGCTGCTCTAGTAGGGAGGAAGCCTGAAGGAAATTACAGCACCTCATTAGCATTAGAGGGGTGATTCCTTCACCCCTCTCTTTAGCAGGGCTCGGTGAAGGTGCCTTGTCAGGGCAGTCCTGCCTTCCTGAGAGACTTCTTAGCCAAGTGATTGACTCTGTCCATCTTAACGTTAGGTTTCTACCCAGGCCAGAGTTTCTACTGTCTTTTTTTTTTTTTTTTTTTTTTTTTTGGTTTTTCGAGACAGGGTTTCTCTGTATAGCCCTGGCTGTCCTGGAACTCACTCTGTAGACCAGGCTGGCCTAGAACTCGGAAATCTGCCTGCCTCTGCCTCCCAAGTGCTGGGATCAAAGGTTTGTGCCACCACCGCCAGGCGAGTTTCTAGTGTCTTGACCAGAAGTTTTCCATTAGATGGCCTTTATTGGTACTCCAACAAAAGTTCTTCCATCTCTGGAAAGAAGCTGCGGCTGCTCTTATGGCTCAGAACTAACTGTGATAACAAGGCCCCAGCCATCTCTAAACCCCTTGGTTGCCAAATGTGTTCGGATCGGAAGTTCCCAGTTCCTTGGTGATTGAAGGCTCTATGTTTAGCATGGGAAGTTTGCACTTTTCTTCCAGTTGTAGAACATAGTAAGTGGATAAACTTTAATAAAGTTCATAATGAACTTCATTGAAGGAGAGAAAGAAAAATGTCAGGTCACTTCGAAGTGCTGGGCCAGTGGGGTTACAGGCAAGGGCAGAACCCTGTGTACCGTGTGGCTATGAGGGACCAGGTGCCCACCACTGACTGGGAGCTGGTCTGCCTGCTCCAGGTGGCTCACAATCCACTCTCATTGAGATTTCCCTGTTCTCCCTCACCTCTGGGAAGGCTACAACATGCTTGTCTCAGGACCTGAGCCCTCATCTCTTTCGATGAGGGTTCTTGTGTCTCTTACACAGAAAGGCCCTTACTGTTTGTAATTTTCAGTCTTCTGTTGTCCTCTTTGGTCCAAAGCAGCACTTCATCTCATTTGCATATTACTATTTGTTTACCTTCCTTTCCAGAGGAGAATTTGATCTCAGAGACATCCGACCCCATCAATACCCTATAACATACTTTCTTTTGCCATCGCTAGTATTCATTATGGCTTAGTACTAAAAATACTTAAGTTTTGTTGATCTGGTTGTAAAAAATAGAGCCTCAGAGATGTGCACTCTGTCTGAGTACTGGAGAGAGTGAGCTCTTTCATGTCTCTGTGGTCAGTGGTGCATCTTCTTTTTTCAGTTTCATATTCACATGCCCTTTGCACAAAGATAAATATTTTCCTACGGGAGTCCTTTCTCCTTTCTCACTTCTGTTCCTTCTTTCTCTCCCAGCTCCCCCTTCTTCTCCTTTATTCTTTATTTTTGTCTCTCTCACTCCTCCCCTCCCCACTCTTTCGTTCCCCTCCCTTCCCCTCCTTCCTAATCTCTCTCTTTTCTCTCTCTTTCTAAGACCTTGCCATGTTGTCTAGCCTGACCTTTCTCTGTGTTAGGGACTGTGCCCAGGCCTTGTGGATGTGGCAAACTACTTCTGAGTTACAACCTTGGCCTTTTCTTCTTCTTCTTTTTCTTTTTTTTTATAATGGAAACTTTTTTTTTTTTACATGAAACAAAATTGTTATGAGAATTTTTATCCTTTCCCCCCCTGTGGATGTCATATTTTTTTAATTCTTTTTTTTATTAGGTATTTTATTTACATTTCCGTTTTCCCCTTTCCAGGTCTCCTCTTTGGGAACCCCTATCCTAGCCCCTTCTCCCCCTGCCTCTATGAGGGTGCTCCCTCATCTACCCACCCATTCCCATCTTCCTGCCCTGGCATTGCCCACACTGGGGCATCGAACACCCTCAAGCCCAAGGGCCAGTCCTCCCACTGATGCCCAACAAGGCCAGAGCCAGTGTGCATAGTAAGTAGGATTAGCCAGAGCTATGAAGAGAGACCCTGTCTTAAAAACAAAAAAAGCAAAACAAAATGAAAAACAAACAAATCACCCCCAAAACAAAACAAAAATCACAGAAACAAAAGAAAGGCCTGAGCAGAGACAGGGTGGCTCAGGAGGTGAGGCTGCTCACCATGGAAACCTTGGAGCACAAGTGAATGCAGAAGGAGAGAACCAACTCCACAGGGGTCCTTGGATGTCCACATGCACAATGAGGCATTTGTGTGCACACATACGCACAATTTGTACACACATCGTGTACATACATACATACATACATACAATAACAAATATAATTTTTAAAAAAGGGTGATTTTCCTTGGAAAATGTTGAAATCTGTTTTTCAGGAATTAGACTCACATTGGGGACACCTTACCTTTCCTCACTAAGTCATGTTGTCAGGCCTCTGGTCTAGGGTTTTTTGTTTTTTTCTTAGAATGAATGCGTACTTTGACGGGTGAGGTAGCTCTGTGTGTACAAGCACTTACCACTGCAAACTGACCCAAATTTGATCCCTGGAACCCACAGCAGAAGGGTGGAGGCGAGAGCCAACCTCACAGTTGTCCATGGACATCCACATATGTGCTGCATGGCACATGACACCCCCCCACACACACATACATACTCTCTTAAGAGAATAGACACACTCTTCACACAGCCGTGGATCTGTGTGCGCAGATTGACGACAGCCTCCTCACATGCAGCTCAGAAGCAGTCTAGTGGGTTCTCTCTCACACTGCCCTTCCCTGCCTGCCACCCTCCCTTCAGGCTCAGCTGCCATCGCGCCTGTGACAGGCTTCCCTGACCCAGGCATTGCCTTTCAGCTGCTTTTTAAAAAATATATATAGCTTTAGTTAGTTTACTTAAAATTCAGTTAAGTGTTTTCTTTTAGTGGAGACTGGAAGGGGTCATGTTTTTCATTTTTGTAGTTCTGTCTCATCAAGGAAGGGGTCATGTTTTTCATTTTTGTAGTTCTGTCTCTTGACATTTCTGTAGTAGTGGCAAAATATGTCCACTGTACAGCCATCTTCAGCAAAGATGGTCCTGGGACAGGCTGGGCTCTGTAACCGCACCAGAAGGCGTTTGTGTCTGTCTGTCCATGAGGTCATCTGACTGCACAGCATGTATTGCTTGTAGTTAGAGCTGGGATTCTGAGATGACTTGAAGTTAGCCAGAAGTGCAGGTGTGTTGATGATGATTTAAGCATTGTTTTGGTTATCTGATTTATCTCAATTCTTTTGACTTGACCAATACCAACATTATAGAAATGTTCCCTTTGTCCCTCCATCGCTTCTATCTAGGGAGGAAACACATTAAAGTGACACCTTAAAAAAAAATTTAGCTGGGCAGTGGTGGTGCACGCCTTTAATCCCAGCACTTGGGAGACAGAGGCAGGCGGATTTCTGAGTTTGAGGCCAGCCTGGTCTACAGAGTGAGTTCCAGGACAGCCAGGGCTACACAGAGGAACCCTGTCTCGAAAAACCAAAAAAAAAAAAAAAAAAAAAAAAAAAAGTCCATGTATATGTATGTGTGCCTGTGTGAATTTTTAAAAAAGATTTATTTATTATTATTATATCTAAGTACACTGTAACTGTCTTCAGATACTCCAGAAGAGGGCATCAGATTTCGTTGCGGATGGTTGTGAGCCACCATGTGGTTGCTGGGATTTGAACTTGGGACCTCTGGAAGAGCAGTTGGTGCTCTTAACCACTGAGCTATCTCGCCAGCCCCCGCCTGTGTGAATTAAAAGTCTATGTATATTATATGTATGTGTGCCTGTGTGAATTTATGTGCACCACATGCATGTGTGCACCCAGAGGCTACAGGGCACTGGATCAATCCCTGGGAACCTGCATTACAAGCGTTTATGAGCTTTCTGAGAATTGAACTTCTGTTCGCTGCAAGAATAGCATGTGCTGTTAATTGCTGAGTCATCTCTTATCCCATACATTTTAAGTGTGTATGTGTGTGTGCACGCACATGCACATATTAGGGCAAAGGTGTCAGATCCACTTGGAAATGGAATTCCAGGTAGGTGCCTGACATGGGTGTGGGGAATGGGACTTGGGTCCCTGCAAGAGGAGCTAGGGCTCTTAGCCACTAACCTATTTCTTCAGCCCCAAGTTCTTTATTTTAAAAAGGGACAGCTGAGTGGAGACACACAATAGGAACTTTTAGGTAGGAGAGGGAGGGAGGGCCAGGTTTTCCTGTGTAAGGAACTTCTGGGTTGAGACTGGGAAAATGAACAAGAGTCAGGGAGCAGAATTGTGAAGGCCTAGACCTAGCTGACAGGGTGCTGACTGGGCAGGGCAGGGCAGAGCAGACCACAGGATTTTCTTTTGATTGAGGTTTAACCCACCTGTGCTCCTGACTAACTCCTCTTCCACCATGGGTGAAAGGATAGTCTGTGCTTTCCTGGACACTACCTGGGAGAGGGAGTGGCCCACAGGTAGTACCTCAATTGGTTCTGTTCTCCTGTATGGGGGCTACCTGGACTGCTGTGAGGCAGTACCACTCAGTGCTCTTGTGAGATCAATATTAAACAGTGTCATCACTGACAGTTTTTACTCTTCTTTATTAATATAGAAAAGAAGCCCGAGGCCGCTGAACCAGTAGTACAAAGCACCAGGAGTTAATACTATTCTGGGGAAAGGCTTGGCTTTATAAAAGTGGAGAAGGAGGCAGGAACTGCCCGGCTTCTGGGGCCAGGCCCAGCCTAGTCCCCAGAGCCTTAGAGCAGGACCTGGAATGAGATTCACTGGAGAGAGCTGATGGATAATTTTGAAGCAGAAGGAGTTGGAGGCCATGGTGACAGATGAGAGCATAGAGGTTCGGGCAGTGAGAAGCATTCTGTGGCTGATAAGGATAGAGAACTGCTGGCTGAGTGCTCCTCAGTGAGCCATGGGGAGGGGCTCTCAGCGATAGGGCCAGGTAGAAAATGCTGCAGATACCTGTGGAGTTGTGGATCCAGGCATGACTCTAGGGTAGAAGGGCTTTTCCCCTTCTCCACCAGGAATCACCTTTGCTCTATACTACACATGGGGCTTTAGGGCCCAAGGCACAGAGAGGCTCAGAGCCTCATAGTGGAAGGAACAAGAGGAAGAGACTCAGGTGTCCCAACTTAGACAACCAGGATTGAGACACAGGGCAAGATAACAGTGTACCTGCATAACAGGTTAGAATATGGAGCAGGGTTAAATTTCAATCGGCTCCACAGCAATGGTGTCTGCATGAAATCTTAGTGTACAACATGTGCTGGAAGCCAGCAGACCTGGGCTATAGACTCAGTTCTGCTGGAAGCCATCATGTGCTATATCCTGCCCTTATCTCTTGCCTCATCTGCCAATGAGAGCTTGGGATATACCTCCAAGGTCATGGAAGCGGTTGTGCAGGTGACTAGAGCTGCTTCTGGTGGGCGAGTGGAAACTGAGCTTGGATGGAGGCGTGGAGTGATGGAGAAGAAAGATGTTCCTGTGTGGAATCTTCTCTCAGTCGCACTGCCAAACTAGAAAGGCTGCTGGGAGCCCTCCTCTGTCTAGAGGAAGGGAAGGCCATGCAGGGAGACGGTGTGGTTCGCCCAGTCTCCTTGTAGTCTCCACCTGGCGTGGAGGGAACGGGCGGTACTAGGCAGCCCTTTATGCTTTTCCCCAGCATGGGTAGTTCAAGGCCTTTGGTGGATTCTGCCTCTTGCCCTCTGCATGGGATTGGAAGTGCTCTTGTTCACTGTGGTCCTATCTTGGGGGCAGCCCGAGACTCTGCCTGGCTGGCACATGTTAGTTGGTGAGGAAAGGACAGAGGTTCTGACTAAGACAGGGACACAGATGACAGCAACTCTGGCTTCCTCCTCTCCCTCTCAGGGCATCTCAGTCAACTGAGTTGCAGATCTCTTCTACCACAGCATTGAAGATGTGTGGCTGGTCAGCATAGACGTGGTGGGATGCGCCCTCGATCTCCTGCGGACAGAGGACAGCGGTGGCTCAGCTCCTTTGCACTGGGAAGTCTCTTCTCCCCCAATGGTCCCACCACTTCTTCTCCAGCTCCTGCTTGCCTGGTACCCTCAGCTCTTCTCAGGACTCTACCCTTTCTCTGGATACTGCACATTCCTTTGGGAACCAGTGAAGGTCAAAAGCCTGTTTTGTTTTGGGGAGCCATCCACTGTGTATTTCCCACTTGATCTGCTTGTTTTATGCAGGAAACAGAATCATGTGTGACTCAGTGGGAATGGGAGGTGCAGGAGACAGAAGTGTGTAGGAAGCATTCCCTGCAACCCCTGCTGCTCACAGCTCTGCTTTGAGGTAGGGGAGGCTGGAGGTCTGGAATACAAGAAGCATGCGTCTGGCTACCGGTCAGGAACATGTCTTTTAGCTGAACTGGGTTGTACAGAAAAAGGAAATTCCTATCTAGCAGAGAGGGGACCCTTTCAAAGGCACTGCTCTATCTCATCTGTATTTTTTGTTCTTATTTTGATCACCCTTTGTCACCTGAGACCTTCCCACCCACCATCTTCTTCAACTCCCACTCCTTAGCAAGCCAACCTACCATGTCTCGGACGTAGGAATCCGGCCTTTGCATCTTCACCTTCTTCCCTGTGCTGGTATCTATCCAGGTGTTGGCCCCATAGATCATGGTGATGGGCACATCTTTTCGAATTAAGTGGATTCGCTCCAACATGGGGCGCCGGGCCCAGCCAAAGGACTCCATCATGGCTTTGAATGCCGTTTCCCCACTGACAGAACAAAATGGCGAGGGAATGGACAGGAAAACAAACTGTCAGCTCGCTGCTCTTCAGAGGTCAGGCTGGATCTCAGAGTCTTGGTTTATCTCCTGTCAGCCAGCACTGGCTCATCAAGTAGTGAGGAGACTGGGAGAAGAGTGACAGGCCCTAAGGAATGCTTGTGAAACCCAGCCACACAGGGCGCTGTTCAAGACCACAGCAAGGACTTGTGCAGCACAGCTTTCCCCTGGGCTGGGGAAGGGGAAGGGGCAGGGGCAGGGGCAGGGGCAGAGAGCACCCACGTCTAGGTGGAGTGAGGAAGGTACCACTCAAGCATTTCCTTGTTGTCAAAGGCTTCCAAAGGACTGCTGGGAATTACGGACACTTGTCAGCTACAGTAAGAGAGCTGTGTGTTATAAAACTGAGTGGTGACTGGAGGGGACAGGGAGAGCTGGCCACCTCATGGCAGCTTAGCTTCGGCTGGGACACAAACAAGAAGCAAAATGAAATATTCTGTGGGTTATACTGAGAGGCCACGGCACAGAAGTCTCAGGTGAAGGGAGAGGCAGAACTGTGCCTGTTGGGCCTTCGGGTAGGTACAGGACAGTGAGCCCATGAAAGCTGAGCGGAGCCAAATAACAGGAAGCTGGGGGTGCTCTTTTTTTTTTTTTTTTTTTTTTTTTTGTTCCTATGGCCCATGGTTTAAGCAGGATGTTGCCGTAAGGCCGGGCCTCACCTTCCTCACAGCCTTGAGCCCCATAGTGACTTGGACAGGCTTGGGAAAAGGTGGGTGGTATCTGCCTCCTGCAGGGTCAGGGTGAGGTCTGCGCAGGGTGGTGCTACCCACAGGCCCCGCTGGGATCAGCCTTGCACAGGTCTGGCTGTGGGAGAGGATTCTTTTCCGGCTGTCAATGCTGCTGATACTGCAGGCCAGCAAGCTTGCAGGGCTTGCTTGGGACCAGCCAGAGATGAGAACGTCTCACAGTGCTCAGGCTACCTTTATACCTCCAAAAGAGGTAAAGGATTTTTATGTCAATTTGAAACTATTTCAAAGTGTACACGATTGAAATAAATGCATATTTTTTCTTTGAATGTATTTAAAATGTATTCTATAGATATATCACACACATATATAAAAGGGACACATGAGAGAAGTCTTTCTGGATCAATATGGCATGAAACATTAGACTAAAAATAAGAAAATCTAGAAACTGAAGGTTGTGAATGGGCAAAGACTTCACTTTTCTATTTGCCTTAAAAACACCCCCCCCACATTTGCCTATAAAATAAAACCCAAAACACCAAAAAAATTTTTTTATCAGTTTTTCAGTTATAAACTATCTTTTAAATGTTTCCCAGAGGGTTTCTCATCATGTCAGCTACTGATCGCTAGGGAAGCCATGAGGTCTTCCTCTAGAGAGGGACAGCATATTTAATTAAGTCTATTGTCTCCTAGAGCTCTGGTGACCACCCCTAGGGAACTCTGGAGACATGCCTGCTGGTGCCTGGGGTCCCCCGAGGCAGGCTTCTGTGGAAGAGAAGCAGTAGCTCAAAGCCTTACTTTTCAGCCCCTCCCCAGCCCCACCCCGCACTGGTCCTGGGCACCGCCCTCACCTGGGATTCTGTGCATTGCAGTGGTAGATGTATTCCGAGATGGTGTCATCCTCAAAGAAGTCTGCAAACTTGCGCTTGAAGTCTGGACGGAATCTCTGCACCAGCCCAGGCCCTGGGAGGGGGTAGGAAGAACAACGTGATACTGGGCAAGCAAGTGGTACGTGCCTGGGATTCCAGCACTCAGGAGGCAGACGCAGGAGAACTGTTTCAAGCTCAAGGTCGGTCTGGGGATGTGTGAGACCCTATTTTAAGCCCCTACCAGAGAACAGAAAGAACAACAACATCCCCCACCACCACCACCAAAAAACAAAACAAACAAAACCGTGGAGCGGTCAGAGTGAGTGGTGGTGGCAGGGAGAGAAGAGGAACTCCTGCCCGCTTATGTTTAAACAACCTTCTCCCAGTTCATCTCTTGACGAACTTAGTTCCTTTATGCAGTCAACATGACAGAGAGTGCAGGAGCCTGTTGGGAAGCAACAGATGACTTCAAATGTCAGAGTTTGATTTTTTGGTCACCAATGAGTTTAGTGACAGTCTACCATCCCCACGGAAGTTGGTAATTTTCATGTCAGCTAGCCCCAGCACTTTCCTTACAGGCTCACACGTTCTGGGAGGGTCTGTGGTTGAGAGGATTTTCAAGTCAGAGTTATGCATTCCCCCTCCTCCACCCCAACCCCACCCTGTAACCTTGCGATTATTTATTTATTTATTTTTACTTTTCTGAAGGTAGCAATGAAACCATACCATTTCCCAAGCACTCTCTCACTTTCGGGCTGTAACAGAATACTTGGAAAGGTGACCTTAACAGCCCTGAAGGCCCCGGCTTTCACCACTGTGCGTGAAGAAGCGGCAGGCATGCAGGCAGAATGTGAGGACCGGGCCCACTGGACACTGCCTCTGTCCTGGCAGGCCTTTTGTCTGTGAGCGATATCTGGGGGAGATACCATGAATATAGCCGCAGGCCCTGCTGTCCCTCTAGCACAGTCTTCCATGGCTGCCAGGCAGCTACCCAACACCATAGCTGATACCTTGCATGGACCTGGCCAGATCCAAGACCAGGGGAGGGGAGCATGGTTAGACCAGGAAGGATGGTAGTGAGTCTGTTAGAGGGCCCTGGACTCTGAGGTCAGCCCTCTGGCTGCCTACTTCCCTTTGGCACCCATGTCTCTTACTTGCTCCCTTTATCCCAGAACACCTGTGCTACCTTATATGTCAGGGCTCATTTTCCACTCTGTTAGGTGCCATTACGTTTCAGCCAGTCTAACAAGTGACTACTGAAAAGTTCTATGTAGACATAAGCTATCCGTACAAAACAGGGGTCACCACCTTTTCAGTCAAATGGACCTGTTTCTTATGTCGGCAGTGTCAAAAGCTCCTCAAAGGGAGGCACGTGGACAGCGTGAGGTGAGAGCATGCAGAGCCTCTGACACTACAGACTATAGTGTGTCCTGTCTCGATCTCAGAATCTTCTTACAGCTACTTAGTGCTAAGAAATCCAGAGAGGGAGATGCGGTGTGTCTCTGGAGCAGGGCATGGCTCAGTGGGACCTGTCTGCCATGGTGTGTTATGTTAGAAGCTGAGGATCTGAGTCCGGCTTGCTGTGGTGCTGGTGAGCCATGGAAAGGGATCCAATGGTGGCTACTGCCCTGAGTCTCTACCAGGTTGTCACACAAAATTCACTCATGTAGCAGAGAAGTGGCACATCAGAGTCCCTTCCTTTCTCTGGTTCTATCTGCTGATACAGATGAAGGGAATATATATATCCTTTCTCTGGTTCTATCTGCTGATACAGATGAAGGAAATATATATATATATATCCTTTCTCTGGTTCTATCTGCTGATACAGATGAAGGGAATATATATATATATATATATATATCTCAATCACCTGAAACCTCCAATACAGAGACATGGTTCTGATGAATGGTTTTAAGGAACAATGCTATGTGCAGGCCTAGTGTTTAAGAACCAGTGAGGATGACAGAGATAGGTAGGTGCGCCAAGGTGAGTGGTGGTGAATTGGATGGCCTTGGCTTAAAGACAGAGTCCTTCATCGGGAGGTGACTCACCCCAAGGCCCAGCCACTCGAAGAACAGCCAGTGGATTGGAACGTCCCAGGACAGATGCCACAGCCTTGACCCAGGTTGGAGGTGCACGGATCTCACTAGGGTCAGTTGGTCGTAGGGGAAAGCCCCATGGATCCACCAGGATAAGATGTTTAACTCTACATTAAACAGAAGATACACTGTATTTGCTTGGAGGTAGCATAGTTTTCCAGTTGCTGGGGAATGAGAGCATTACTGGGATAAATATTGGAACGTGTAGGAAGGCAGAGTCAGCTCATGAGTGAGAAGAGTAGCTTAAGTTACCTTTCAGGGTACTTGATAGAGTAAGAAGTGGCCAGGAATCCTCCCAAACTGTGCCCCAGGAGGATCATGGTGGGGATTCCCATGGTCTCCCGCCATGTCTCTATTGAGGCCACAAACTCATCTTCAGCTCCTTCTGGGTCCCTTGGGAATGTTGGCCTTGAGCTTCGCCCAAAACCAAGCAGATCAAAGGTATGAAGTGTGCGGCGGGCACTCAGTGAATCCATGTTGAGGATCCAGAGGCCCACACCGCCCCCAAAGCCATGTACCATCACCAGAGGGGTGCGATCCTTTTGTTCTGGGCTCACAGTCACCGTCCAGATCTTGTTCTGGTTTGGGAGGGATACATAACGGGCCAGGAACTTGTTCTGGAGACCTGGGAAGGGAAGAATTCCTGGGTAAAGCATCAAGAATGCTTCCTGAGAGCACAGACATTTTGCCTAGAATACACTCTTCAGTTTTCTCTCCTCTTAAAGAGATCATTTTAGGAAGCCCTCCTAGTCTCCACAGTGAGTTCCAGGACAACGAGGGCCACATAGAAAGACCCTGTCTCAGAAGAAAAGGGTAATAATGATGATGATAATAATAATAATGATAAAAGAAGACATGCTGAGGAAGCCATGGGAAGCAAGCCAGGAAGCCACATTGCTCTATGGTCTCTGCTTCAGGTCTTGCCTCTAGGTTACTGCCTTGGCTTCTAAACTTCATGATGGATTGTAACCTGTAAGCCAAATAAACATTTCCTCCCCGAGTTTGATTTGGTCAATATTTTAATCTCAGGAACAGAAAGTGAACTAAAACAGCCTCATCCATCTTCGGCCTCCTTAGCCCGGCCTTAGACAGAACCCTAAGTCAGGTTAGCAAGAACTGTCACGTGGTGTGCCCTGTTCCCCCATCTTTAGATCTGATCCAGTGAACCAACTTCTATTTTTTTGTGTTAAGTCCTTGACTTTTCTTCAGCAAGAATCTTGCTGAGTTCACTCAGAAGAAACTCCCCGTCTTGAGGTCTTTAGTAATCTCCATCCACTGACCTTGTCCGTTCCTTAGCTCTAAGTTCCCCAGCTGTTCCTGTAGCATGGGGAACTGGGAATGTTATCATCCCAGTGATGACAGGTCGAGGGCGTTGAGGGACCACTGTCGTGGAATACTTTGTTGTCTGTCTGTATCCTCCCTGCAAGCCAATGATTTTCTTTCCTCTAACCCATACTCTCCTAATGAGGAATCAGGGGGCTCAGTGGACCCAGGTTGGGGAAGATCCTGTATCCTTTCCAGGCCTTTTAAAGGGGAGGAGCAAACTGTCCCTTCTACTTACACTGGAGGATCCTGGCTTCCACATTCTTCAGTTGAGACATGGAAGTGGGGCGCCAAGTGGGGAGCCAGCTACTCAGCCAGCCCTGAGGCCTACAAGACACAAAGGTACTTACTGACAACACTGGAAAGAAGCCACTGTTCCCAGCCTTGCTGATAGCTCCTAGAGTTATCAGGGTACAAGGTGTCTCCCAACTTCAGGAGGCCTGCCCTTCATGGTCTTCAATATCAGCAATGCCTAAGCAGTCCGATAGATACACTGTTACTCTTTCCTTAGGCAAATGGCTATTAAGAACAATGGCCCTTAACAGATAGCAGATACCATGAACACAAAACTTGACTCTTTTGTATTTATTACCTTCCTGGAGCTTTACAACTCCTCTTTGTTGCTGGTTATTTTAATCTATGTTCAAGGAGATTACAGAGGGAGAGGGAGAGACTTTCACTAATATTTCCATTATTCTTTGTCACTCTCAAAACTAGCTGTTATTTTAGGGTATTACAGACAAATTCCCATGCCATCTGCTGTCATGCATGCTTCTGGAAGTTTGGGGTGCTGTTAGTGCCTGATTGGGGAATCCATCCATCAGGGATGAATTTAGAGCTGGGGCAGGCAAGGACCAAGGGGTAAGATATCTAGATTCATGTCACCAAAAGACACAGGTGGCCTCTGGCCCATTTTTCAGGTTGTAAAACTAGGAGAAAACTTGCCTATGTCCTAGAGTAAAACTGGTAACTTATCCTACTTTCCCTTTCACACCCAGTGACTCAGCCACTGAAGAGCAGAGGTGCCAAGCACTGGCTCTGGAGTATACAGAACTCCTGGGTCTGAACTATAGACCCACAAGTGAGGAACGGAAGGGGTTGAGGTCCAGACATACAGTGAACCTTGACAGGTGCCTGCCACAAATGTAGTTCTTGTTCTACCTTTCCTGTCTTGCATGCTTTCTCTCTTTTTGTGAACTCTGCCTAGGTGAAGGTAAGAGGATGGTTGCAGCAAGGGCTTGTGGGTTTGAGCAGGAGAAGATGATGGCATCCTTGGCGGAACCATCCCAGCTACTCATAGCATACACAATGGGCACCCTGAGTATCATGGGAACTCGCTGGATGAAGCACCAATACCTAGACCACAGATCTTGGCCAGTCTCAAAAGAGAGACTTCCTCTTTGCATTGTAGGCTATAACAAGTCAGACCATGACACCTGAACGAACCCCACACATCTCTAACTCTGGACAGCAGAGCTCAAGAGAAATGCTTCCCTATGAGACAGCAACACTGGCAGCAGTCCACACAGGCCTGGAAGGGGTGGGGGTTGGGGGACAGGGAGCTATGGGCACAGCTTGGCCTTTCTTCTGTACAAACAATCCAGAAAGAGAAAAGGCAACAGTGCCTGTCACACTGTGTGTCAGTGCTATTAGGGAGGTGAGAGCTGAGGTGGGAGAGTGAGGCAAGCAGCCTCTTAACATTGAGCAAGTCTCTGAATTTCTATGGGCATCCGCATCTGTTGCTTTATTTGTAAAACGGAGCTGAATGACCTGAGTCTTCTTTGGCTCTAGTGCCGTTTCCCGCAAGTCACTGTAGGCACCATAAATTTCCTCTTAGAAAGCAATACTCTTCTTGGGCAGTTCTTTTAGGTCCCTTACACGATTGTTTACTATTGATACAAAGTTATTTCGTTGTTCTGCAGATCCAAAAGGACAAATATTAGGTCAAGGGAAGGCCCTGTTCCTGTGAAACCCTTGGAGCTGAGTCATTCTCCTCTAAGCAACTTTTTCCCGATCCTGTTAGACCACCATCACACAGGTGGCATCTCAAACTTGATGGCCTTGGGCGAGCAGTAACCACATCCCAATCTAACAAACCTACTTCTGAAACCACGGCAGTAAGCATGTGTTTATGATTAAGAACACTATCAACTAGGATTGCAAGCAGAACGTAAAGGCGGCCAAGGGCTAAAGGAATTTGCAAGCCAGTTCCACACTAATTCCATCGCAGTGGAGACTTCTCCTACCCATGCCTTGTCCTTCAAGGGCTTTTCACACCCACGACTTTAGTTCCGGGCAAGTCTCCACAAGCACCACGTCCGCATCGGGAAGAGCTAGCTTATTCCTCGTGCTTTACCACTAATCTAACTGGGCTACCAGAGGGGCGATCGCGAAGACTAGTGGAAAGTCAGAGTCCCCAGGCTGAACGCAAGCTTAACCCTCAACACTCTCCCAGCTCCGCAGCCTTCTCATCTCTCAGCGCTCCCGGGGCTCCTGAGCGCAACCCATCCCTCCCTGGAAGCCAACCTGAAAGGAAAGGCGGGGAGTCTGAAGCTGTCCGCAACTACAGACAGTCCCCGGATCCTGGCCCGGACAGATAGAGACAGAAAGAGAAACGGACAGGAGTAACTCACTGCTGCTCCAGATCATCAGCCATAGTAAACAAGCCCTGCCGGGTCGAGCTGAGCCAGCCCATCCCTCCGCTCGACGCCAGAACCAGCTGACCCAGGGAAGTATCGGATAACAAAGGGGGCGGGGCCGGAGGCGGGGCCTGGGTCGCTAGCGGGGTTCTAGCGGGCAAAGTTGGCAGACCAACCGACTCAGCACATGGACAGCAATCAGTTGGGTGCTTCCTTCTGTTTGCTCCCTCTGGCCTGCGTCCAGGCTGAACACTACGGTCCCACAAAAGTAGGCTCCTTAATCCGGATCACATCCCTTTGGGGGACAGTGAGGGAGACAGGAAGACAGGTAGTTTAAAACTCAAAGTTCCTCACTGGAATGCCACCAGCCCCGCCTCCACACCTCCTTCAATTAAAGAGTGAAGGAACTGCTTTGCCTCTTGCTCACGTTCTCAAGCTTCCCTCTGTATCTCAGGTCACAGACGCTTCATCTGCCTTGGTAGTCCTATGGAAATGGTTTAGATGTCCGTGGAGTCATAAGGGTGCTTCCTATAAAAGGGCCTCGGATATTGTAACCCAAGATTTCCCGGTTCCAGAAATACAAAAAGCATGCTGCCTAGTTAAATTTTAGACAGCAAAGTTTAAAGCTAAGTAGGCTCCCTGTAGTATTTGGGGCATCCTGTATTCACAGCTCTAAGATGAGGGGTGACACCTGTCAGCATAAGCATTTCTCTGTTCTGGGGATGTCTTGCCTCAACCTACTTTCCAAGGAAAAAGTAGCAGTATCCTGCTTCCTTCCATTCGGTGGACCTCCCAGAGGAGGGCCAGTTAAAGGCCTAACGCATAAGGCTGGGCGTGATTAGGTATGTGGATATAAGATTAAGGATGTGGGATGTGAAGTGACTTAACCCAGAAGTTTTGAGCACATTTCAGGCTGGCTCGGCAGAGAGGCGGGACACATCTTGAAGCTGGCTTCAGAATTCACTTGAAATGGCAAAGGGGGTGTGGCATCCCTGGAGCCGCTCCCTTTCTGATTATCCACTGCAGTAGTTTAATCATACTTAAGGGGAAAGAATCTACTGAGGACTCTCTCTCTCTCTCTCTCTCTCTCTCTTACACACACACACACACACACACACACACACACACACACACGTCAAGGTGTATGTGTCCTGGGTTGGCCTCACATTGGATGTGTATCTGAGGATGATCTGTGCTTCCGAGTCTCCTGTTTCTATCTCTGGAGTGCTGGGATTATAGGGTATTCTGCCAGGCTTGTTGATTCAGGATTGTGGATCGAACCCAGGGCTTTCTGCTTGCTAGCTAGGCACTTTAGCAGTGGAGCTATGTTCCTAGTCCTACAGTATTTTTCTTTGGTCTTCTTGAAAGACCGAAGAGAACCTGAGATTTATTCTTTCCAGAAACACAATGTTAAACTGATCATTATAAGGGTTTAAAGTTGAAGAGAACTGGAATTTTCAGAAATGTCCATCCATGATTTTAGCCAAGCTCAGTGGTCCCACAATTCACTATACACAGTCATTGGGTAGGCTTGATAACAACGCAGCCTCCTGATTGCCATCCTCAGAATCTAATTCAGTTAGTTTGGTTTGAGGCTAGAAAGCTGCTTTTTTTTTTTTTTTTTTTTTTTTTTTGCATTGAAGGTGCTGGTGTTCCAGAAGACACACTAGTTAAACAAATAGAACCCATGGCCAGAAGTCTGGGTTAAGTTCAAGTTCTTAGCTTTGTCATTTATTTCCTGATCTTGGGCAAGTCATTTTGTCTGGCTGCTGCTGCTTCTGGAGTGTGTGGCTTGTGAGAATTCACTAAGGCAATTCAAAGAAGATTTAGCATATGTACTTTAACAATGATGTATCTTATGTCCAAAGCCAAACATTATGTTACACAAAGAATCCAATGATAAAAAGAAAGGAAGTCATCTTTTTTGGTGGTCCCCCCCCACAGACTCCCCAGGCTGGTTTTGGAGAGCTGGCAACTATGTAGTCAGAACTTAGTTCAAACTTCCCTCCTTCTAAAAGAGACCCCCATCATCAGGGCACCACATGACTTTAGTTTATTTTCCTCAGAACACCATTTTAAAAGGCTCTTGCATAATCCATACTCATTTGCCCCTCCTCCAGAAATTAAGTTTCAGGGGGGAGTCTTGTCTGTTTAGCACCCTGCTTTGCTCCCTGCCCACAGCAAGGTATGTGCTTGGCACTTGGTGAATGCATGGACAAGCAGGCTAGTAAGCATGCCTGGCTGACAGAATGAAGCATTAAGTGCTAAGAATGAAGTACTAAATTCTGAGGGTACTAAGTACTAAGTAGCTGACAGAATGAAGTACTAAGTTCTAGGACAACAAAAGCTCCCATAATCTGATAACCTATAAAATGTGGGTCCTTTTGGGAAAGGCTGATCAGGTGCGACTGGTATTAGGACTTTAGATTCTAGAACATATATGCAGAGAGCATTAGTATTCTGTCTCCACATGTTCCAAATAAGCGTTAGCATAGTTGTTTAGAAGGAAGAATTTCAAGTATATGGAAAATGTTCTTTATAACAAAAGTTATCCTAAGGTATTCCCAGAATTGATATAACTCAGGATTGAGTAGATCTTCTAGAATTATATACAATGAAATGAACTCTTGGTACCTACTCTAGACAGGCCTCTGGAGAGAAAAATGTATTCTCCCCTTCTTATCTTGAAGTCAAGACACATATGGAAGAATATATCCTATCTTAAAAACATATCTTTTAAAACATACATGATTTGATACAAAAAGAGTACATAAAGTACTGTACTTTTTTTTATTTTTTTTCTGGTTTTGTTTTGTTTTTGTTTTTTTTTTTTGAGACAGGGTTTATCTGTGTAGCCCTGGCTGTCCTGGAACTCACTCTGTAGACCAGGCTGGCCTCCAACTCAGGAATTCACCTGCCTCTGCCTCCCAAGTGCTGGGATTAAAGGCGTGCACCACTACTGCCGGGCTGATAATATAATTTCTTAGGAGAAAGAATGGAAGAATCACAGAGTATGCCCCCTCTACTCTCCCATATCTTATATTGTGGAGCACCTTAGTAATGAAGCCTCTAAGGTCTTCTCTGACTTCTGATTTGACTTAAAACCCAATGTGTCTTTGCCAGTCATCAGATTTACAGTGCTAGCATCATCTTTTGCATGCCCAAAGTATTGGAGCTTTGCAGTATGGCCGAGTTTTAATTATTTGGAGAAACAGAGGTCGTTCATGTCAGAATGAATAATTGTTAGCAAGTGCAAACATCTTCTGGGCATTTATCATGGGCTCTGGACTTTGCTGCTTAATGTTTGACATTATTTCATTTAACCCCAACGAAAACAGTGCTGTGATTCAGGTATTGTTATTTCCATGTCATGGAGATGGAAAATGAGACCATAGTGGCATATACCTGAAATTTCAGCACTCAGTAAGCAGAGGCAGGAGGATTGCAAATTTGAATCCATTCTGGGATACATAGTAATTTCCAGGCGAGGCTACATAAAGAAACCTTGTCAAAAAGAACACAAAGAAGGAAAGCAAGAATTAAATGTTAAGTGATCAGTCTCAAGTTAAGTAATTAGTAGTATGTAGAATCAAAGTTTAACACCCTCTTTGTCTGACTCTGGAACTTGAACTTTTATCTACTATCCCTCTGCACATGAGCTTTTTACACATAGTAATGTTCTGACTCACACTACTCAAAACCAATGACCGTATGAATCCCTATTGAGAGTTTAGTTATGTTCATATACTGAACACAAAACAAAACTTTTCCGTATTGTTAATTCAGGTAGCTGAGAAAATCTGGAGTTCAGAATGGCTTTGTCTTAGAATGAGTATGCTTGTCTCAATAAGTGATGTCTTGCATTGATTCTGTCTTCCTAGGGAACTCCTATGAAGATGTTAATGACAAAGATCAAAGGCTAAGACACTTCTGGAAGGTGCTGGGATGATGGCACAGGAACTTCTGGAAGAATTCATTACTGGATAATTAGAAACAGCCAGTTAGCCCATTTGGCCTTAAGTTGACGACCAGAGGAATCTGTTCTACTTGTGCTGAGACAGGGAGAAGGGTTCAATTGCAGATGCATTTCATATTATGTGGAGTAGGAACCCGTCTGGTTATCCTTCCACATCCCACCCACTCTACAGTAACACAAGAGCACAGAGGCTACATTTCTAGGAGTGCAAACTTCTCTCTTGTGAATATGGATTTACCTCTTTTAACAGACTAAGGCTTTCCAAAGACACGAGTGATTCACTGGAACCTGGGCAGGGCTATTTACGTCTTATTGGATTGTGGCGCTAAGTGTTTCCGGGCTAAATACAGATAACAAGCGACAGTAGTTCAGTTGCGGGTTTAGAAATGCTGCTCAACTAGTTAGGCAGGGCAGTTGGAAGTGTCTTAAACGCTGAAATGAAGTACCGGATTCTATGCGGGTAGACTTTTTAACTGAAAGATGAGATACTAGGTTTAGAAGGTCGGGTTATTGTGAACTTGTAATGGCAGTGCAAACCAGAAGGCAGAACTTAAGTTTTCTTCAGCTAAAACGCTAAAAAGCAGTTAATTGTACTTGTTAAAACCTCAAACTTTCAATTCTTTTTCTATAAAATGATTCAGAGGATCAGGTTGAAACAAATATGCTCTTTGGAGCCATTCAAGGAATATTATAACAATACCTGTTGTACAATGTCAGTTTGCTGCTGATCCTGACCCTTCACTCTACGCACAAGTGACTATCTCTCTTTTTAGACAGTGACTGATTAACCTAAAAATTCCTACAATATAACTACAGCTATTGGACCTCCTTGGTACTCAACGAGCGTTTGTTGAATGAATGAATACCTGCTGGCTTAGGTTCTTCGTGGGGCCCAGATTCAGCCTTCCAGTTCAGGATCCTGTAGAGGTCAACCCTCTCCCGCCAGTGTAAACCGGCGCTTGGCCCGTATAAGCATAGTTCTCACTGCGGAGGAACTTGACCTGCTCTAATGATCGGTCATAGGCATCTGAAGATAGAGCTTTTAAGAGAATTAGGGCCAGGCAGGTTAAGTCCCTGGACCGCCAGCTTGGTCTCTAAGCAGATTCCCAAGCTAGACCACTGAGGGGGATCAAAGAGAGCCGGAACTCTCTGGGAAGCGTCTCTGTCCGCTGTTAAACCTCTCCCCTTGTTCCGGTCACAAATCTCGTCGCCAGAGCAACAGAGGGCGTCAACAAACGCAGGGCGGAAATAAGGCTATAGTACACGTCTCCAGAGGGGGAGATAGGCCCTGCGCAGGAGCATTAATTTATTTCCGTTTGTAGTTCTCAGTCTGGGTATGCAGCCTGTGTCTGCGCATTAATTGTGACGCACCAAGGCTGGCCTTTACGCCGGAGCCAATTGGCCCGCCGGTGTGGGCGTGGCTAGGGCCCGCTAACGCGCACGCGCGAGCCACATCGTCTGTGGTCGTCCGGTATCCGAAGTCCCCGTGTTCGTCATGTCGGCGTCTGTGGTGTCCGTCATCTCCCGGTTCCTGGAGGAGTACTTGAGCTCCACTCCGCAGCGGCTGAAGTTGCTGGACGCCTATCTCCTTTATATACTGCTGACCGGGGCGCTGCAGTTCGGCTACTGTCTCCTCGTGGGCACCTTCCCCTTCAACTCTTTCCTCTCTGGCTTCATCTCTTGTGTGGGCAGCTTCATCCTAGCGGGTAATGATTCTGTATCCTGGTCATAATGTCCCACTTTGGCGCGCAGCTTCGTCCTCACGGTACCCTTTGGTAGTTTGTAGAAGGCCGTCGTCTGTGAAGTCACGCTTACTTCTTGGGATCCAGGAAGCAGGCTCAGAAATGTCACGTTTCTAATGCCTAACAGGAGTTGAAACTGAATATGTAAAGAAATAGTCTTCTGGTGTTCGTCGCAATTAATACTTCTCTAAGGAAAAATATCCTACCTTGATGAAACTTTAACACAAATTTAAAGTTGGTAGAGCTTTAAATTAAAATGCCAAGCTGAGACATTTCTATCACTTTGGCCTAATCCCTACTTCATCTAGGAGAAGACTTTGGTGATAGTATAGGAATATAAATATTAGTGACTGCTTGTGAGGAGGCAACCCAATTGATGCTGGCTTTTTAGTTGCCCCTACTTATTTCTGTGCATAATTTATGTGCTTTTTCTCTTTACCCTCAACTCAATTTTTATTCACACAATTGTGTATTAGCTCTTCTTTCTTCTACACATTTAATAACCTTACAGACTTCCAGGTTTAATGAGGATTGCCGCCATGGATTTCATCTGAAGTCTGACTTTTCTTGCCCCATGGAACTGAGAGAATACTGGGAACAGGTTTGGCTTAGGAATGTTACTACCAAATGTATCATGGTCAGTCAGCAGTGTTTTGGGGGTTTATTAGCAATTGTTTTCCTCAGTGAATTACAGCTGGTTTGGGCAGAGACAAAATATAGCATTGGACTTGTCTGGAGACTTGATTTAGTGTCTTAACATAAACCTCACGTCACATGTACACATTCACATTGCTAGGTCAGGCCCACTGGGAACAATTTTACTTTTCAGAACTTAAATAGGCCCCAGCCGACTTGTGCCCCAGTCAGAGCTAGAGCTGCAAAGTCAGCTTATTCAGTGGTCATCATAGTGTCTTTGGTTTTTGGTCCAGTTTCTGGAGGCTACACCCTAACCATCAGGATATGTTAGCACCATTAGCCAGGTCTGACAAACCTCTCTACTGTGCCCAGTACTGTTCCCGACAGAGAACAGTAAGAGGCTGAGAACCTCTTACTTATTTAGCCTCTGGTTATGGAAGTGTAGGAACAGAGTGGGGCTAACAGCTGATTTAAGTAAGGTCTCTCCTGTTGAAGCCACCCATCTTCACAAGCCTCTGAGTTAAGTCCTGACTTACCAGAACTACATAGAAAAAAAGTGATTTGCTGGAAAGTTAGGTTAGTGCGCTCACACTCTCTCTTTCATCCCATCTGTCTTTCTTTTTTTTTTTTTTTTGGTAGATGACTTTTGCTTTTTTTTTTTTCTTTTAAAGATTTATTTACTTATGTGAGTACATTGTAGCTGTCTTCAGACATAGCAGAGGAGTGCAGAAGATCTTATTACAGATGGTTGTGAGCCACCATGTGGTTGCTGGGAATTGAACTCAGGACCTCTGGAAGAGCAGTCAGTGCTCTTAACCACTGAGCCATCTCTCCAGCCCCAGCCCCAGCTTTTGCTTTTTTTTTTTTTTAATGTTCTTTTAAAAGTATTTTTGTGAGCATCTTTGTGTGCATATAATGTATTGTAAAGTGTCATTATGTGTCAGTGTGCATGTGTGTGTATATGGAGGTTAAAGAGCAGAAGTATTCATTGGCTAGACTGAACTGGCTGGTGGATAGAGAACTCTGGGGAGGGAGTGTCTTCCTGTTGTATGGTGTCTTGTCTGCCTCTCTCCAACTCTCTGCAACTCCACAGTTAAAGATGTGCCAGCAAACCAGGTCCTTATGCTTTGAGGCAGGCACTTTACCAACTGAAACACCTCTCCAGCTCCTAAGTCCTGTTTTTGTGCCTGTTGAGGCTGAAATGATCAGGTTTCAGTGGGAGGTATATATATGGCTTGTTATTGACTAGACTGCTTAGCAAAGGAACACTGTTAGTAGTGAGGTCATTATTAGGAGTGAGGGCATTATTAGTGAGGACATTATTAGTGAGGACATTATTAGGACATTATTAGTACTGAAGTCATTATTAGTAGTAAGATTGGTGTTAGTAGTGATATTTACAAATCTTTTAGGTAACAGGGAATAGGGTGAGAGAAATAAAATTGGGTTTAAGGAAAAGAAAAAGTTTCTGATAATTCATTGTTGCTGAAGAAAGTTATCATTTGCATTCTCTTCCCTTCAGTGAACTCAGGGTATTTTGTCACTGAGCTAAATTCTCAGATCCATTCATCATCCACCCACCTATCCATCCTTTCTTTTTTTTTTTTTTTTTTCCTTTTAATTTCTTTTTTTTTTTTTTTTGAGACAGGGTTTTAATGTGTATCCCTGCCTTGCTGGAACTGTAGATTGGGTTGACCTTGAACACAGAGATCAGTGTACCTCCATGTTCTGAGTGCTGGGGTTAAAGTTGTATCAGCAGCCTGGCTGCCATGTTTCTTTTGACAGTATTCATTTTACTAAGCCCAACTTCTTTTACTAGGCCAGATCATTGCCTGGTAACTTGTTTGGCCTTCGCTCACATTGTTGAGACAGGAGACCTCAGGCCTGGTGTTTTTGACTTTTCTGTGGTCTTTGGGAAGAGACTGGAAGGGGCAGCTTTGGTGAGGGAGGTTATAGGAAATTCTGGGGGAGGATTTTGAAAGACCAAGTGGCACTAATGCTGGAGCTTTGGCCTGTTTCTGTAGGAGATCATCTGAGAATTAACAGTGACAGCACAGGCAGATAGATGGCTCAGTGGGTGAGGGTCCTTGTCACCAAGCCTGAGCATCACCTGAGTTTGATCCCTGGGGCCTGGGTCGGGAGGAGAGAACCAACTCCTGCATTCTTCTCTCACCTCCACATGGACACACTCACACTAAGTAAAGCGTAAATAGCATGCACACCTGCTGTCCAACAACAGTTCTCTTTTTGGAAGTGAAGGGGCAGACTTGAAGTTGATGTTAGTTGCATGTCCTGGGGGAGGGCCCTCTTTGGATTGAGTCTCTCCATGCTTTTGGCTGGTTGTTTCTTTTGCATGTACATTTGCTCTTTAGAAATTGGTTAGGACACTGTAAATGAGTTTAGAATGCTGGCATCAAACATCTGAATCCTGAAAAGACACAATGCTGTCTTCTGTTTCCTCATGGCTGGGTGGCTTATTCAGGGTCTCAGGAAGGGACTTGAGGTGAGAGGGCACTAGGGATGGGCTTGTTCAGCAGCGGATAGTGTAGTAGGTTTTTAGAGGACCTCAGGGAAGTCATTTTCCTTTCTCAGCCATGCTCAGCAGCTGTCTTTTATCTTCCTGTTAGCTATCACTAGAGGAGGAACATCTGTCGAGTCAGAGTTAACATTCCAGTGTTGGTAGTCTTTGTAGTTTCCTTTTGTACCTAGCTGGGATCTGCTCATCTCAAGAACTGTTTAGGGAGATTAAGTGGCAATTAGTTAAGTCTGTCTTTAAAGTAAGTCTTACTAGGCAGACACGCCACCACTGAGCCTCGTCCCTAGTCTGTGAAGTCATTGTTTTAAGTTACTTTACAACTTTGGTTCGTCCGTACTCAAGCTTAGGAAACAGTTTTATGGGCCGGAGAGATGGCTTAGTTGGTTAGAGTGCTTACAGCGGTGAGTTCAGATACCTAGCACCAATGTCAGAAGCTAGGCATGGTACCTATGCCTATAACCCCAGTGCTGGAGTGGGGGTGGGAGGCGCAGGGCAGTGTCTAAGAGGATTGCTGAGTCTTGCTGCCTGCCAGCTCAGGTTCAATGAGAGACCCTGTCTCAAAGGAATAAGGATGAAAGAGAGCAGGACACCCAATGTCCTCGGCCTCTGAAAGTATGCACACACAGGCACGTGCATCTGGACACACGTGCACACACGCCACACACACATATACCACATTCATGTCTCTGTCTCTCACACACACACACGACGACATTTACAAAGTAAAGTTTTAGTACTCGCAGTTAAGAAATCACAGAGGAGTTTGCATTTGAGAGACACGGAGACTAACATGGAGTGTTTTTTGTCTCAAGGAAGCCATTGGCTTATGTGGACTGGGGTGGAGCTACTTTAGGGAGTGTCCTTTGATCTTTGGATTCCTCTCAGCTACTGTCCAGGAAATTGGGAGTTTGCCAACTTCGTGGCTGATTGTCTGGTTTCTAAATGTCCTATCCATCACTTTTTTATTCTCGGTGTCTCAGGCTGCTTCCTAGCTTTGCAGCCCGTGCGTGGTATCTCTTTTAGCTTGATCTGATTTGCACGCCTGATCATGTTACTTAACCAAATTTGTCTGTGGTTTCCAAAGTAGAGTTTGTGTTTTGTTTAGTTTGTTTGTTTTTTCAGGACACAGGCTCTTTTGGGAGCTGACCTTGTTAACACCACCTTCTTCATCATTGTCTAGTGTCAGTAAGTCATTTGCCATTCCGAGGTTCTTGTCCCTTTACTCTGCAGAGCTTGGTTCACATCTGACCCCTCTCAGTTCACGGTTGTTGACTCTTCCAGTGGACCCAGGGCTCTCTTGTCCTTGCTTGCGTGTGTATGTGGGGGATGAGGTAAGGAAGAGGAGAGGTGGGACTCTTCCAATAGCCTGTATTTCTTGTACTTGTCTGCCCTCTGGGAGGCGAGGGCAGGCGCTTTCATGCCTGCATCCTTGTGCTTGTTAAATTGTGAGCACAGCTGTCTTAATTTAAGGAAGATGGAGGACTGTTTGCCAGGTTCTGTGCTGGTGTGCTGTGGATTCAGCTGTGAGGATCACAGATGCGGCTCCTCCTTAAGAGTCTTACAGTCTGAAGGAGGATGCAGACAGGTCTCTGTGGAAGTATTGCTAGTGAGGACAGGAGCCTAATGGCTCCCTGGCCCTTTCAGTGCTCATGCAGTGTGTCCCTTGTGTGTCCACTTCCCAGAATGTGCTTCGTAACTTCTCACAGTTTTCTCCATTTCTTTGCCTGTATTCACAGTTTATCTTATATATTAGTTTTTTACTAGCAAAGTGAGAGTAGCCAGGAGTCTGTTCATCTTCTAGTGGCTCACACCTGCTCCTGTGCCTCTGCTGTTTGATTCCCTCCCATGTCAGCTCTTGCACTTACATACACAGAGGCACCAGTCTTCTCTTGGTGGCTGAACAGCTTCTGTGGTGATCCCTTCATTCAGCATTGTGGGTTTTCTCTATTGAGTCATTCTCAAGTTTTAGACTTGCTCTAATATTGTCTAATCTTACAGTTGAACCAGGCACGGTGGTGCATACTTTTAGTCTTAGCTCTTGAGTGACTGAGGCAGGAGGATATCTATGAATTTGAGGCCAGGCTGGTTTACATAGTGAGTTCCAGGCCAACCAAGACCCTGTCTCAAAAAGGAAAAAGAAAATAAGTTCCAGTCGATCCCAGGCACTGCTAGCAACCATCGCTAGCATCTTTTCCTTCTCCCTTGTTGTAGAGCTTCTTGAAGGAGTAGTTGCTGTGTCTCCCTTACCCCCACATATTTCTCAGTGCTCTTGTGCTGTGGCCTGTCCCCACCACTTCTTCAAACTATTTTCCCATGTGGCCAGATGGAGTAGTCATCTGCCTCACTTTACCTGACTGCTCAGCATTAGTATTTAGCTCAAATGGCTGGTTCTTTCTGAGTGAAACACTCGCTTCTCAGCGCTCTTGTGACTGCCTCTTCCTCGTTCCTCCTCACCTCCTGCTGGCTTTTCCTTCCCACTGTGCTGGGCACTTCATTTTGTATTTCTTTCCATAGGTGAATTTTTTTTTTTTTTTTCTCAACAGGGTTTCTCTGTGTAGCCCTGCTGTCCTGGAACTCACTCTGTAGACCAGGCTGGCTTTGAACTCAGAAATCCGCCTGCCTCTGCCTCCCGAGTGCTGGGATTAAAGGCGTGCGCCACCACTGCCTGGCACCATAGGTGAATTTAAGTTCTGTATCCTGTCCAGTTGGTTCAAAATACCAAATCCACTTGCTGACGTATTTCTCTTTGATGTCTCTTCAATCGCTCATGTTTACATATCCCAAATGGACATTCCCCTTACCCTCCTTCCCAGCCATCTGCTTTTTTACCAGCCAGTGTACAGTGTCAGCCCTGGGTAGGTTGTTCAGCCAGATATATAGGAGGTCTTTTTGATCTCATAATTTCTCTCAACTCCCACATCCATTTCACCAGCAAGCTTTGTCTTCTCTGGAATATAGGCTGTCTCTGTCTCTGTTTCTGCCTACTTTTACCACCTTAACCCTGAGCTCTTCATTTCCTAAGTCATTCATCTTTAGTCCTGCAAACCATTCTTATGTTGCAGTCTGGCCTTTTAAAGAATGTGAGTCGTTGTTGCTTGGCTAGTCGAACCCTTGACTGTTGCTTCATTGCCCTTTGGCTAAGTCTAGACTCTGTCCTGAGTCCTCAATATCAGTGACCAGATAGCTTGGAAGTGGCAAGACTGTTTTTACTATCTGTATTGCTCTGCCCCAGATCTTTATGTGCCTGGCTCTTTAGCCTTTAAATGGTCTTTAGTAGCATTTTTAAAGACACGACTACTGGATACAACAGCCTTCTAGTCTCCTTATCTTGCTACATTTTCTCCACAGTGTGTACCCCACACAGAATTTCCTTGCTGGTTTGCAGACTTGTGACTGGAGACACTTGTTTGTCTCCACGGACTATAGGTCCCTCGGGAGCCAGAGTCCTGTATCTGGTCCTGCCATCTTCCCAGCGTCTAGAGTGATGCTTGACTCATAGCAGGCGCTTGTTACAGCTTTTGCTAAACACATGAGCCTTTAAGGAGATGATGAGCAGAGGTGCTGGATGGGCAGTCAGGAGGCTGTCGGTTTCCGTCTCTGGAAGTCCTCAGGGAGACGCTGAACCCTCATTTCTGGAGCACTTTCTTTATCTGTCTGTGTCCAAGCCAGCTGAGGGATATGGCATACTTACGAGTGACACAGGATTTGGAGGGTTGGTGGTTCTCATGCTCATCAAATCCAGGACCTGGTAAGTGTCCTTCAGACAATTTCCCAGGCTCTTCTTTGGAGGCTGCTTCCAGCTCACCTGTCTCCCACCACTTCCTGGACATTGCTCTAGTTTGCTTTCTATGGCTGTGATAAACTACGACCAGTAGCAACCTGGGGAGGAAAGGGCTTATTTGACTTACATGGCATAGCCCTTTATCAAGGGAAGTAAAAGCAGGAACTGAAGTCAAGACCATGGAGGACTGCTGCTTACTGCTTGCTCAACTCGTTCCTTACACAACCAGGACCACCTGTCTAGGGGGGATAGTTGCACTGCCTACAGTGAGCTGGGTCCTTCCATATTAGTCATTAATTAGGAAAATGCAGGAGGGATGACTCAGCAGTTATGAATACTTTTATAGTTGCTTTTCTAGAGGACCCAGGTTCGAATTGAACCTGGCACCTTGAGGGGGTTTGACATGCTCTTCTGGCCTCCTATGACACCAGGTACACAAGTGATACACAGACTTACATGAAGACAAAATACCCAATAAATAAAATAAATTTTTTAAAAGGAAAAAAAAATGCCCCCAACCCCCCCAGCCTAGTCTGATAGAGGCAACCCAAAGCCCCACATGCAGTTCCCTAGCTGAGGTTCTCATTTCAGCTGACTAGTTTGTGTCAAGTTGGCAAAAAGAAAAAAAGAAAAGAATCCAACTAGCATAGGCATTTTATGCACCAGATGGGGTGTTTGAAGGGCTAGAGAATGGCTCAGCAATTCAGAGTGTTGGCTATTCTTCCAGAGGACCCAGGTTCCATCCCCAGCACCCACATGGTTTCTCACAACCATTTATGTAACTTCAGTTCCGGGGTATCCAGTGCTGTCCAGTAACCTCAATGGGCACCAGGCGCACACAGATGATGCATGTATACACATGTAGGCAAAACACTCATACACATACACTAAACAAGTTTTTAAAAATGGGGTGTTGATCTCAATGGCCTCTGAGGTCCACTGGATAGTTGTGGGGTTGACTTGTGCACTGTAACTTAATTTGAGTTGTTATAGTCATTTTAAGGTGACTAGCAGCTCATGACTGTATCCACTGGCACAAAGCTTTTCTCTTGTCCCCTCATAGTTACTCCAGACACTACCTCATTTTCTATCCCAGTGCTGTTAACAGTTCTGTATCTATTTCTCTAGAGTTTTTGCTAGCTGACAAGTAAGTGATAGACTAGATGTAAAGTAAATATGAACATAGTAATTATATATAAAAGTTACAGTTTTAGAAAGAGCAGTTTGGGGCCCACGGCAGAGCAGCTGCAGAAGCAGGCAGACCTGAGTTAAGGTCCCAGCACTCCAGGTCTGTCACCCAGGGTGGAGGAAGGGGAAGGCAGGCAGACCTTGAACCTCATTGGCTAGCCAGACCAGGGAGTCTAAGCTTCAAGTAGAATGTCTGTGAGAATCCATGAGTTCATAAGAACTCCCTTCTCAAAAATAAGGTAGGTGGACTGGAAAGATGGCTCAGTGGTTAAGATCACTTCCTGCTTTCAGAGGATCTGAGTTTGATTCCCAGAATCCACATCCAACCTCCAGGAATGCCCTCATCAGCCTTTTAGGAGCACCTGTATACACAAGTCATATAGACATGGCACACAGTGAAGTGCGCGTGCGCGCACATACATGCACACACAGATACACAGAGACATACACACAGATACACACACACACACAGATACACACACACACGCATGATAAAAATGAATCTGAAAAAAATTAGGTGGGATGTGAATGAGGAAGATTCCTGAATTTAACCTCTGACCTCCACACACATGTATGTGTGCACCTACCCTTATGTTCAGCACATATGAACATGTACATATACATACACAAAATACAGACATTTACACGCAATACTACAGACACATACAAAAAGAGAGCTGACATGAGTTAGTGATTTTGACTATTTTTTTCACTCAGTGAAAGTGGATAGCTTTCTTGTTAGTGTATAGAGAATTTCCCTTAGTCTGAATAATTGCATAGGATTTCATTGCAGGTGTGTAGTATGATTTAATTATTCCCCTTGGTGACATTTGGAGCATTTCTTTTTGTTTTCTTTCAATTTTGCAAACCTACTGTGTTTTGTAAGACACATTCATTGTTAAAAGGTAAAAACATTTTAAATACTAAGTGGTATTGCCAGTGGCTTTCCCCCAGAGGTGGACTAGCCTGGCCTTTTACAGCAAGGCTTTAAGTGGTTTTCTTACTCCAGCCAGTGCCCTTCATAAAGGTCAGTGCACTTCCGCAGTGTGTCTGTGCTTAGGTTGATGGGAACTGTTGCCATGGTGATGAACTCTGGAGGACTAATCTGATCATTCTGTCTTCTCAGTGGATTCTTTGTTAATGTTGGAGTGGATGCTAGCCTGAAGCAGGTGCAATAATTTATTGAAGCCATAAAAGGTGTTTGAGCAGAGAATGCCCCTGGAGCTGCTTTTCATGTCTGGGTGACTGGCTGCCGCCTCGTTAGAGACTTCAGGGATACAGAAACGTGGGAGTAGAGATCACTGTCAAGAGTCTTGTGTGTTGGATCTTCTGTTGTCTTTTGTGACAAATAAAGCCACTAGAACTTTACCAAAGACAGTGTATCTACAGCAGGAGGCCCTTGTGGACCTTCAGCTGTACTCCTGATCTCTGCCGTGTATCTTCTGGTAGAAGATGATTAAGATGCTATAGGGTCATCATTCATCCCAGTCTTCGTTACTGCTGCATCTGTAGCCCGTGTAGGCATAATTAGACACCTTGAAGTCAACCAGCTTAAGAGTGCTTAGGCAGTTAGGAGGTGTGAGTAAGCTTACAGCTTTAGCACCTCTGATGTGTTGTTTTCCCCCTTTATTGTTCCTTTAATAACGGAAAGTTAAGATTGTAAAGGTATATAATTTTATGAGTTTTAGTTTTCTATTTACTTTTTTCAGTTTTTAGTTATTGGATGTGTGTGTGCTGTCAGGCTTGTCGGCAAATGTCCTCCCCAGAAAGCTACCTCACAATCTTAGTGTGATATTTTTTGAGACAGTGTCTGATGTAGCTCAGGTTCCCCTTGGACTTGCTGTGGACTTGGAGATGACCTTGAATGATTCGCCCTTACACCTGCTCCTGCAGTGCCAGGCTGCAGCGGTGCAGCACCATACCTAGTTTGGGGTGAGGTTTTAGACACTCCGGTCTAACTATGATGACTTGGATCAGGACAGAACGTTATCACTACTGTACAGGTTTCTTGCATTTTAAGCCATGATTCTGTCCTGAGAGATGAAAGTCACTATCTGTCTTATGCTACTGTAGATTTACTCAGCCTATTTTGTTTATTTGTTTTTGTTGTCTTGACTTTTTGAGAGAGTGTCTTAACTCTGTAGTCCAGACTGGTCTCCGAACTTGTGGCTGTCCTCCTTCAGACTCTCACGTTCTGGGATCACAGGTGTGGACCACCAGGTCTGGCTGGTTTGCCTGGTGTTAAGGCTCCTTATGTATGAATCATCTAGTGTGCACTCTTCATGTTTGAGTTGTGCTGCATAGCGTGGTGAATTCCATCTAACTTGGATGTAGCAGAAGTTCCTTTTCATTGCCGTTTAGTTTTTTCTTGTCTACATGTGGTATGTAGTCTCCCTGTACTGTTAATAGACATTAACTTCTAGACGGTGTACAGACATCACAGGGGTCACTCCTGTGCGTGCCTCTTGGCTGTGCTGCTTTCATTTTATTAGAGACTTTCCATCACGGGATATATTTGTGTATTGATTAGCAATCATTTGTTTTATATTTCTGAATAATGACTTTTGTGTTTTGTTTCTTACCCAGTTTGCCTGAGAATACAGATCAACCCCCAGAACAAGGCGGACTTCCAAGGCATCTCTCCGGAGCGAGCCTTTGCTGACTTCCTCTTTGCCAGCACGATCCTGCACCTTGTCGTCATGAACTTCGTTGGCTGAACTCCGTCTCCTTACCGTGGAGTTGGAGGTTGGCGGAGCGTAAGTGGCCATCCCAGCCTTGTGCTGCTGTGCTGATTCCAGCAGGTGGATTAGATGGGCTGGTTCTGGTCCTGGTCGGCCGAGTTCCCATGGTACAGTAGGGTGTTTGCAGGCTTGCCCAGCTTCAGCGGGCAGCAGTTTCATCGCGCTCGTCAGCCTGTGGGTTACAGGTGTGCTCCCAAAGGCTTTTGAAGAAAGATAAACTGCAAGTTTTGCTTTTAGATTTGTTCTTGAGTTTTTTCCCAATTCTGATTGCCATTGATGTTAAATATTAATTATGGCCATTGTTGCCTGGTAGGTACTCAGAGTAGTGTGAATGTATGACAGCTGCTTCTTAGGAATGTGTGCCCTGAACTCAAATGGTAAAGTTGGATTAACTTATGAGAAGACTTAGGACCAGATGGGTAACATTCGGTTTGTTTGCTTCATCCCTTGTTAAGCACGAAGCCATCTTGCCCCCCCCAAACAAACTTTACAGAATTTTAATAGGGAAATGCAGGTAGGCCTAGATCTCTTTTGTAGAGCTGAAAATTCTCTCTGCCCTCCCTTCATAGGTTGTGTGCCCTCCTCTCCACTCTCCCGTCTTGTCTCAGTTACTTCATTAATGCTGTGACAAGACACCATGGCAGAGGCAGCTTGTGGAAGAAAGTGTGTAATTTGGTATTGATTGCTGCAAAGAGTTAGAGTCTATGGCTGTCAGGGTGGGGAGCATGGCAGCAGGCAGGCTTGGTGTTAGGGCAGTAGCTGGCAGCTTACATCTTGAGCCACAAGCTTGAAACAAAGCTAACTGAGAGTGGCATGGGCTTTTGAACCTGAAAGCCTACTCACAGTGACATACCTCCTCCAACAAGGACACACCTCCTAATCCTTCCCAAACAGTTCCACCTACTGGGTGGAAGCATTCAAACATAGGAACCTGTGGCCATTCTCATTCAGCCCTCTACATCCCAGAAGCAGAGTCTTAAAGCAGTGAAACGGACATGATTTTTCCCAACACATATTTTTCCTTGATGAGAGAAAATGAGCCGGGAACAATGCAGTTGCTTCCCAGATGCACAGGCGCACGATGTAGAGTATCCTCTGCCGCTTGATGTTTGGCCCTATGCTCATGCAACTCAGGGACGAATGCCTGTGCTTTTCCTTTCCTTTGCACAATAAGATTTCGTACTATTGCTTCCAGGTGGCAAGAGAAGAGAATCTTAGGAAATAATAACCTTTTGGGAGAAAATGTCCCAGGTCCACCCTCTTTACATCACTACATGGAAACCTGTGTGTTGGTACTGAGAGCCTCAGAAACCTCACACGAGAACCAGGGATGCATGGTGTGTGCAGAATCGCCCAGTCCCAGATCGCAGTGCCCGTCCTTTGTTGAAAGTAGTAGGCTCCTAGAAAAGGTGGGGAAACGCTCTTGTCTGGGGATCGCCCTGCACATTTTCCAGAGACCTTTGACCCGATACACGCTAGCTACCCTGTGGTCCCACACATCTGTCTGTCCCATCTGTGTGGTTTTCATTCAGCTGTGTGCTCTAATGGTCACACTAACTCAGAAGGTAGGATGAAAAGGAAAACAAAAACAAGACCACTCAGTGCGCTTATAAAACACTCATTCCTAAGACACTGGCGGTGTTGATGCCCTTATTCTGTGAAATGAATTACGGGGCTATAGGGCAGCACAGTTGGGGCTAGATTCTCATGTTGCTGCCTAACAGTCTCCTTATTTTCCAGTTGACAGATGGGCATTTTAAAAAATTTAATGAATTTGAAGGTGGTATTTAAAACCAGGAAGAAAAGGCATATCAAAAGAAAATGGCATTGCGCTGTAAAAGTCAGTGTGACTTAGGGGGGCCAGTGAAGGGCAGTTGCTTCAAGTGGCGCTCACTGCATGTCCTACAAGTGCTTGTGAGTATCATTTGACTTTCAAATGGCCTCAAGCAGGCGAGCCTGCCATTCCCATTTGCAGACTGGGCACTGAGAGACCCAGAGAGCACAAGGAGAAATCTTTCATTTGTTTTTGCTTTGAAACAGACTCTCATGTAGGACAAGGTCGCTTCAAATCAGTTATGTACTGAAGGATGGCCTTGTGTTCTTGACCCTCCAACCCTTGCCACGTGCTGGGATTGCAAGTATAGGTCCTCAGTTCCTGGGCCCAATTTTAGATCCTTTTTCTAATTTAAAAAATTTTAATTTTAATTTGCATATATGTATATGTCTTGTGGGTTTATGTATGTTAGTGCAGGTTCCCATGGCGACCAGAAGTGATGGGTCTCCTGGAGCTAGTTATAGGCAGTTAGGAACTGCTCATTGTCGTGTTGGGTACCAAACTTGGGTCTTTTGAAAGACCAGTTTATAATCTTAACTGCTGAGTCATCTCTCCAGCTCCAGTTTCAAGATTGTTGGCTTGTTTGTTTGTTTTTCTAGACAGGGTTTCTCTGTGTAGTTCTGGCTGTCCTAGAACTTGCTTTATACCAGCCTAGCCTCCGACTCAGAGATCCTCCTGTGTCTGGGATTAAAGATGTGTGCCATAGTCTGCCCGGTTTCAGGGTTTTTAAAAGAAAGGATGAAAAGGGAGATGGCGCACCATTGGGTTGCATTTGGGGAGTTCACATACCTGGCGATATGGGCCATGGGACTGGGGAAAGTGACGTGGGCACCAAGAATAACACAACGTTAGTGTGCTTGCCTTCCTAGATGGAGGTTGTTGCCAGAAGCCTGGGCTGAAATTTTGTTAGTTCTGCTTTTTTAATATTATGGGGAGAGTCTCTTACTATCTTTAAAATTTCGTAGCATTTAATCCTAGCTAGTGCTAGAAGGCTACCTTTAATCCTAGCTAGTGCTGGAAGGCTACCTTTGAGCTGACAGTACTGTTTATTACTAGGCAATTCTCTTTCTTTCTTTCTTTTTTTAATTTATCATAATTTAGTAATCTAGAGAATTACCTTGGGAAGGGACTCAAACTGTGTTCCTTTTTTCCATCTCCATCTTTATTTTTAATTAATTAAGAGACAGGGTCTCCTTATCCCAGGCTTGCCTGGAACTTGAAAAAAAAATTGTTGTTTAAAATTTATTAGATTTTATTGAGGGGGGAGGAGCTGGTGTGTGTGTGTGTGTGTGCCTAGAACACATGTGGTGAACAGGACTGACTACCTCTGAAAGCTCTCTCCACCGTGTGGGTCCTAGGGATCACACTGGGGCATCAGCATCCAGGGAAGTGCCCATCCTCCCTGAGCCAGCCCACTTGCCCTGGACTTTAAAGAAAAAAAGTTTTAATTTATTCTTTAACAATTTCACACGTTTGTAGTGTATTTTGGTAGTACCGCCCCTACCTAGTACCCCACCACATGCTCTTTTCAAATTATTTTATAACCTACCGAGTCCATTTAGGGCTTCCTGCATGCATATGGGCATGGGGCCATCTCTTCAGTCTAGATGGTACCCTCTGCACTCTGCCGCCATCTAGTGGATGCACCTTTCCTATGCTGGGAGTGGATCACAAAGCATAGGAATTGTATTTTGGTGGAACAACTAAAGCTAGTTCCTTTCCCGTCATGGGAGGGCAGCAAAGGCCCAGGTAAGTGTAAATGCCGACCAGGGGTTTCTTTCCATCCTGGCTAGGAGATGGCAGTGCTGAGCTAGGGATCCTTAGCAGGACCCAGGCTTGTCTTCCTCACCTGTGCTGATAAATGCAGGATTCACAGGGTTCCCTTTGTCAGTGTCTGGACTTGGCTTTCATTCATTCTAGACCCTTTATTGCCTCCAGCTCGGAGTGCCCCCTGGCAATACTGTTCAGTGTTTAGTTGATGAGCGAGTGGGTCCCCTAACTGTATCTCGGTGCCTCAGCCCTCAGGGGGCTGGAAAGTCAGGTAACTTCTTTATGATTGGTCTCAATAGTTCCTAAAAAGCATTAATTGATTCTTTTAATTTGTGGCTGAATTATTCTGGTTGGTCTTTTGAAGGCAGAGAGCTAGACAGATGTAGTTAGATTTATTCGTGTGTGTGTGTGTGTGTGTGTGTGTGTGTGTGTGTGTGTGTGGTGGGGGTGTGTGTCTGTGGATATGGGCAGCATGGCAGATGATCCAAGGACAATGTTCGGGGGTTGCTCTCTCCTTCCACCATGTGGGTCCTGGGGATGGAGCGCAGGTTGTCAGGAGTAGCAGGAGTACCCACTGATCCAGCTCTTTTTTTTTTTTTTTTTTTTGAGATAGTCTTGTTCTGTGGCCCGGGTTCTTCTTGAACTCACGATCCTCTCCTTTGCCTCCTGAGAGCCAGGATATAGTTTACTGGGGGATCCGTGAAGAATTCGGTTCCTGTCCTGACCTAGCTGTTTACCTCCGGCTCTGGTGACTCCAGCCCTAAGTCATTGTTACCCACTGGGCTGCACAGGCGCCTGGTCCCTGGGCTCTCAGGCCCACAGTGCACACCTCTTGAACCCTGCATTGTCACATTGCTTTAAAGTTGTTAAATCCTGTTCCTGCTCCACCCCCCCCCCACCCCCCGCCCCCAGGTTCCTGAAGGTAGGGACCTTAAGGCCGATCCCAGGCCTCAGTTTCCCTGCCTGTACAGTGAGGAGCTTGGCCTTCATTGTAATCTCTTACAGCTGTTAACTTTCACTAATACAGTTATGATGGGCACTGTGCTGTGGACTCCATTTTGGTTCGAGTTCTCTCTCTCTCTCTCTCTCTCTCTCTCCCCCCCTCCCTTCCTCCCTCCCTCCCTTTCCCCCCTCCAGTTGTTACTTTTTATTCATATTCTCATGGGTGACTGAAGGGAGAACATTAAAGTTCAAAATAAAATGTCCAGTGTTACAGAACCGTCCATCTATAAGATGCTTCGTCAGCACCACATCTTTAGGATTCCTGTGTCTTCCACATGCACCTTATATCAGTGCATATAATTCCCCTGTCTGCCCTGTGCGCGGGGAGACAGATAGCTGTGTATGTGCCTGCTTTGAACCTGAAGGAACTTGGCCTCCGCAAAATTTCAGTTGGCTTTAGTCCTTGGTACTAAGTGACTGAGTGGGCACTTAATAATGAATGTTTGGATCCTAAGCTCTGATGTTCATTGCTCTCTATTTTCAAGGACTTTTGAGTAATGATTTTATATATATATATATGTGTATATGAATGATTATATATGTATGTTTATGTGTACACACATACTTAGAGGATTGTGTTTGTTAAAATATTAAACTTGCTTAAATGGGAAAGGTTACGAGTGGTTTATAAGAAGGGATAAAGACAGATAACCCAGGTGTTTCTGCAAAGGCGGCATCATTACCGTGGTACAGGAGAGTTGTAGGAGCATGCAGCTTGGGAGAGCTGAGGTGACCTCACACAGCACCTGGGTCCTCTGAGTGTGTGTGCGCCCCACCCACAACAGTGGTCATTGGTCACATGATTAATGTTGCTTGGTGGACTTCTGAAAAGGGACTCACCAACCAAGGAACTAAGTTTTAATTTCCTTAATTTATTTATATTTTATTTTTATCATACAGACTCTTCTGAATCCTTAGCTAGCCTTGAACTCAATCCATAGTTAAGTTCTGACCCTCCTGCCTCCCCAAGGCCTGGGACTGCGGACGTGAGCCAGCATGCCTGACACTGTGGGCTCTGGGTGTTGTGATGCTACAGCACCCTGCCACCTGTCCCCGCAGCCCTGCCTGCCCGTGATTTAAGGCGGTTTTAACCAGAGTTAAATACATGTGTGTAGCTGCTGGGTACTGTGTTGGACAGAATAGCTGTGGATAAAATTCCCAAGCTACCAAGTTGTAGATTTATCATTTCTAAAGGAGAGGATTGGCTTAGTTGCTTTCTGGAGTGTCCTTCATTTTAGAAGTTATGATCTGTGCCTTGTAATATTAGAGTGATTCAACAGTGCTCTGCTCTCGGGAGTTGAGCACAGTTGTCTCTGATTTATATCACCCTAGTTCCAGCTCTGATTGGGTGGTCAGGATCCAGGGAAGGGCAGCATTTGATCGTATCTGTCCAATAATAATGACAGTCTAGAGAAGGTTCTGGGAAAGAGCCCACAGTCCCAGGAGCTGTTGTTATTTTCATCTATAGAATGAAATATAGAAAATGTCATTTTCATTATTTCTTGTATTTTTCCTTGCTTTCTATTAGGGTGATTAGAATAGGTGGGTCAGATGGTACTGTTTCTTCCTGGGGGACAGACTGGGGACCCCCTCACCTCTCTCAGTAGGTGTCTTCCATTCTGCGTGTTTCAGTGACATCAGGGAGGAGATTTTGAGGCAGTTTTTGATAGCAGCCTTTATTCTGCTTGTAGATATAAAAGCATTCTTGTGAGTTGCTCACTGGTCCATTGTGCCAGCATTTCAGAAACCCCAAGGCCTCTGTTTGAGCACTTGCCAAGTTTGTCCTCACTGGAGAAGACAAAACAGGGTTTTCTGGAAACTACCACCAAAGACCCGTTCTTTCCTGAGCTTTTCCTTTCTGGTGGACTGGCCTTGGTGTGTAAGGGTCACATGTTTTAGTATCAGAATCCACCCTGCTCTTAGCAGCAACCTGGCCCCACTGCAGGCATTGCTCACCTTACCCAAAGTAACTTATGAGAAGTGAGAACTAAATTACCTCTTCACAGACCTGACTCTTTCTGAGGTTTCTGAGAAGTTTTATCCACGCTCTTTAGTCTGTCCTCAAACTGGACATTAGTGCTTTGAGGAATGTGAGGGCCAGGAAGGTGAGTGGCTGGTGGAGAGTTAGGATTGGTAAGTCAAGAGCTGGCTGCCAGTCTCCAGCACCTCAACGGCCTTTTTTTCCTTTTCTTTTTGTGAGCTTGGAATTTCTGTGTGAGCATAGTCCTTCTAGAGGCTACTCTCATACAACGCTTGTGAAACATTGGCCATGTTCTGGTTATTGTAGCCTGGGATGTAACACTGAGATGCACTTAGGAGTGCGGCAGCTGTCATGTGGGTTGAGAGTTTAGATGGAAGGATTTGGGACATGACACACCTTTGTGCTTCTTTCAGGCTCACTCTTTGACGTCCCCTGGATCAGCATTCTTGAGCTGGCAGCTTGTTGCACATGGCTTCTTCAGATTCGTGCTTGACTACGAGTCTCACTGGTTGTGAGGTGGCACGTCCAGAGAACTCCCTTCGCTCTATCGGACCAACTCCACAGTGTACGGCTGTTAACACAGAATCTGCCTCCCCTCACTGTAGCCCTTACTTTCCATATTAAAAACATTTCAGCCTCCAAGTGCCATTCGTTCCTTCATGTTTGTGTGTCCGTTTCCCTCCGCTCAGTGCGCTCTCATGACTTGCTCCCAGCTGTGACTCTTCACCTGTGACCCTTCACCTTTGTTTTCATTAAGTAGTTGTCATTGCTGACAACCTGGAAAATGGCAGTCCTTTGTCCTTTGCTCGGTCAGGCAATCCTTTATTAATCCTTCATTGTCTGGAACGGCACCAGTGAACACTTGTCAGAAACTGACCTGTGTGTTCTTCCTGTTATGTCCGTTTCCATAAGCTTCTGGGAGAGTGAAATACATGTGTGTCTCTTGGGCAGTATAGAACAAGTGCAAAGTGTGTGTGTGTGTGCGTGTGTGTGCGTGTGTGTGTGTGTGTGTGTGGTGAGAGAGAGGTGTGACTGTGACTGCAGGCAGGTGTGTCTGTGTATTGCATTCTGTGTGACTCTGTGTGTACGAGAGGTTGTCTGTGCTGCCTGTGGCATGTGACTGGCGTGTGTGCGCGTGCACGGGTGTTGATTTCTCTCACATTGTTTCCCAAAGCTCCCTCACAAGCCTTGGTCTCACGTCACAGTTGTCTTCAGAGGGTCCAGTTCTCCTGAAGTAGGTCAGGAAATGAAGCTCAGATTTGTGCTTAAGACCATAGGTCTTCACAGGAGATCACTTTAAAGACAAAGCCGGAGTAGAGTAGCGTCTGCTGGCTGAAGTCTAGGCATCCTGTATCCAGTGAGCTCTGTGTCTCTCAGGAGCAGTAAGTTTGCCATATATGGGGAACAGCCCTGTCGTGTTCCCCTGAAGCTGATTACCAAATGACCCGTGCTCCAGAAGCCCTCCCATAGGACTGCACGCTGCCATAGGCTGAGGAACTCACGCTTCTGTTGCCCGGGTCACACTGGATCAAATCAGTCTCGGGTGTAGCTGACTACCCCTATCCTGGATGATTGAGGCTTGCCATTCAGTGGGTAGTCGGCCATTAGTGGTACTGGCCACTGTTGGAGCTGTTGGAAAAGGAGACTCCCAGGCCTTACCCCCAAGCGACAGAAGCAAAGCTTTGCATTTTAACACGGTGCCAGGTGGTGGTGTGCACCCGGAAGTCTGAGATGCCCGCATTTCCAGCTCTGGGTGTATCCTGCAACTACCCGGAAGCTTAACAGAGCTTGAGCCTCTCCATTCTTTATTAGCTCTTTGCTTAGCTAGACATACTCCAGAGTGAGTTAACAAGCCTTTTAGGAATGGTTGGGTTCAATATAATGACAAAACCTGGCAGGGGTCCTGTGGGCCAAGGCCTAGCACTGAGGAGAAGTTCACTAGGATGGCTGAGCGATCAGTGTGCTCGACACTCGTGCAGACATCCTGCAGCTTTCCCCGGAGAAGTGGATGAGGTTTACTTTGGATTCAATAAGCAGATATTTCAGATATGAAAAGCAATCGGACTTTAAGAGCAAAGGAAGACGTCACAACAGTACGCGTGAAGATTTACATTTCTCGCAGTGGCTTAGAGCCACCTGGGCCGGGTACTAGTTTCCAGGCGCAGATCTGCTTTTGTCTCGGGGTTGTGATTTTCCCCTTGGACTAGCCTTGGCGGCAGGCGTAGCTTGTTGTGAGTTTGTACCGTTTACAACAGTACAAACTACTTTCAGGGGTCTTGAGTTCAAATTTGAAAATGCACCATAGGCTTGCTGTAGACTTTAGTTAGCTTGCTCTGTGGCTCTCAGTTCCATACGCACAGAGAGGCTAACCGTGGGTTATTCCTCAACTAGGGAAGGGCCTTCCACAAGGCTCCCCGGGCGGAGGGGTTGGTTTTGCTGACTCAGGTACTGTATGGGCTGAGGGATGGATGTCCTGCTGTTTCCTGCAGCTTCCAGCTCACACCTCCTCTGTGTGTGTGTGTGGGGGGGGGGGTTATTTTTATTTCCTGTGTTCAATCTGTGGGGCTGCAAGCCATTTACCACAACTACTGTACATTGTTCCTTGCTCGGCAGTGGTGGGAAACAGCCCTTTGCACCCTCTGCCTACACACTTCCTGTCACCACGGCATGCAAATGTTCCTCCTGCTTCCTCTCCCGGCAGCCTGCACCTCTGCTCTTTGATCACGTCTGTGATCTTGGCCCACAAAGCGCTCTTGTTATGATTGTTGGAACATACTTGGGGGAAGTGACAGAGATTTGTTCCCTTCTTTGGGAAAGTCAGCAAGCCAGCCAGCATCAGCTAGTTTCCAGCACCTGGAAGCTACTAGCTCAGTTGTAGTTCTGGTGGGTTGTGGACTGGAAGTCTAGGCTAGTGTTTGGGTGCCTCATGACTTAAGATTTATCTTAGGGTTTTCATTGCTGTGATAAAACGCCATGGGGTGGGGTGGGGGGTGGAAGCCCCATGGGAGGAAAGGGTTTGTTTCAGTTTACAGCTGAAATCCATCAGTCGGGGAATCGGGGAAGTCGGGGCAGGAATGCAAGGCAGGAGCTGATGCTCAAACCAGGGGTGAAAGCTGCCTGCTGCCTTACAATACCTTGCTCAGCCTGCTTTCTTATAGCAGGGCCAGCTTGCTCAGGGTGGCACCACCTACAATGGGTTGGGCTTTCCCTCATCAGTTACTAAGAAAATGCCCCCACAGGCTTGCCCATCAATCTGAGGGGGACTTTTTTCAATTGACATCCCTTTTCCCAAATGATTCCAGACTGTCAAACTGACATGAGAACTAGCCAGTATAAGACGATAGCTAATTAAAAAAAAAAAAAATTTTTTTTTCCCCTGGGTATGTGTGGTCCTTTACCTTGAATAAGAACTTTAGTGAGAAAGAAAAAAATGAGAATTTCTGTCAGACTAGACAGAAATATTTTACTTACTTAATTTTGAATTTATAAGTCTGAGCACACATTTTTTTTTTTCCTAATGTGGGCAGCCCGGTATTGTGGAATGTGCTTTGCATGATGTAAAGTGTTGAATTGAGACTGTGTTCCGCTACATATTGTCTTTTGAACCTTAGAGGACCCTCTGTCTGTACAATTCTGTAAATAATTAATTAGGCGCCTGGGCTGTGCCCAGTAGGCATGGGCTATAAAGATAAGAAGCAGCCTCGCTGTCTAGGGGGTGAGTAAACCCACTTATGCCCTGTGTGTCTCGCACAGTATCAAGTGCCTGTTCCCGTCTGCTGTTGAAGTTCTATGATCCCGTGAGGTTCTCTAATCTCACAGGGATGTAGTCTCCTTTCTCCAAGTGGGGAGGTGGAGCGTTGGGTTGCCAGTGTTAGGATGTGAATCTTCTTTCTGACTCAAAGCATTTATTTGCTTTGGATGAGCTAATGACTAATGAGTCTGGGAGCGGTGATGCTTCACGCATCAGCTACAGATTCACTGGCCCTCATGGAAGGCAGCAGAACTGGCATCTCTCACATGATGCTTCCTCCCTCAGCACCATATCCAGCCGGACGGGGTCTTGCCACGGACCTCGCTGGCCAGTGGGAGGAGAGAGGTCTCACTAGGGACCCATTCTTGCTGCTCTCACAGGGATGGACCACTTTGCTTTAAAAAATTAAATATTGCCGGGCGTGGTGGCGCACGCCTTTATTCCCAGCACTCGGGAGGCAGAGGCAGGCGGATTTCTGAGTTCGAGGCCAGCCTGGTCTACAGAGTGAGTTTCAGGACAGCCAGGGCTACACAGAGAAACCCTGCCTGGAAAAAAAAAAAAGAAAGAAAAAAAATTATGTCATTTCCCCCTTCCCTCCTTCTCCCTCTCATCTACTTCCCTCCTCCCAATACTTTCTCAAATTCATGGCCTCTGGCCTTTTTAATTGTGATAGGTGTGTGTATGTTTATGCACACACACACACACACACACACACACACACACACACACACTTATGATTTCAGAGCTGACCATCTGGTGTTGGATAGCTGGTTGGGGGGCTTCTCCCTGGGGAAGAATGTTTCCCACTGTCAGTGTTGCTTGGCTGCTGCGCTCCTTGTTTAGGGTTGGAGAATCCCCCCTCACATTTCTAAGACGCAATCTCAGAGCACACTTCCTGTTTCTCTGGTTCTTACAGTCGTTGTGCCCCCAACCCCCTTCTAAGATGTTCCCTGCGCCTCGGGTGCAGGAGCTGGGTTGTCGATAGATCCGCTGGAGCCGGGCACCCCAGGATCCACGGTCCTCTGCCTCTGACAGGGTGTGGTTTTCTTTCTGTATGCGTGCGTGCGCGTTTGTGAGTGTGTCAGAGGACATCTTGGCAGGAGTCGGTTCTTTCCTTGTACCATGTAGGTACTAAGGTTCAAGCTTGGGTCACCAGGGCGTCACTAGGTGCCTTTGTATACAGAGTCATCTTGTCTTCTGATTTTGCCTTATCACTGAACTTCTGACCCACGGGGCTGGCAAGGTGGCTCAGAGAGTAAAAACCCCTTCTGCGCAGCCCCGGTGATCTGAGATTGACCCCCCCCCCCAGCTTCCACGCAGAGGTAGAGAACTGACTATTGAAGTTCTCTGACCGTCACAGGGCACCGCGCCACACCATCCCCGCCATGAGACTGAGCCTACAGTTTATGCATCTATTATGCTATGTATTCCCTCAGCAGGGGAGCCCTGTCCACCCATGCTCCCTGGAGTGGACAGGGCTCGGGTTTGCCATTCTAATTCAGTCCTAAAGAGGAACCAAGTAAGTGCACACAATCACAGCTGAGTCACTGAAGCAGAATGTCAGAAACTGGTCTGGTTGGGGGCCCTGCCTAGCTGATGGCTGCACCTAGCACTAGGACTTCGTGTTCGCTCTGTTTGGTGGGAAACCAAGGCATTCGGACTAGTCCACCGTGTTTTTTTGTTTGTTTGTTTGTTTTTTGTTTTTGTTTTTTTGTTTTTCGAGACAGGGTTTCTCTGTGTAGCCCTGGCTGTCCTGGAACTCACTCAGGAGACCAGGCTGGCCTCGAACTCAGAAATCCACCTGCCTCTGTCTCCTAAGTGCTGGGATTAAAGGCATGCGCCACCACTGCCCGGCCCACCGTGGTCTTATATAAGCCAGTTCGTATGTTTCCTAAGTTGTCAAAGGGGCAGAGAAATGCGCTGCCTTGGTTCAGGTTTGTAGGATCGAAGGAGGTAATGTTTGCTTTGATGTTGAGCAAGCACACACTATCGTGACTCGGGATTCTAGACGAGGATGTTGCCCGCTCATGTGATATCATTGGAATAACTCAGCCAGGGTCAGCAAGGAGAAGGAAGGATGCCCTAGAGTCGATAAAAATCATGTCTTGCGCCAGGCATGGTGGCGCATGCCTTTAATCCCAGCACTTGGGAGGCAGAGGCAGGTGGATTTCTGAGTTCAAGGCCAGTCTGGTCTACAGAGTGAGTTCCAGGACAGCCAGGGCTACACAGAGAAACCCTGTCTCGAAAAACCAAAAAAAAAAAAAAAAAAAAAAAATCGCGTCTTGCAGTTTTGTTGACCACAGTCTTTTAGGTTTACCTTGGGTATTTCCTGCCCAGACTGACCATGAAACAGACCAGTTGCTCCCACAACCTAAACCATGTTATTTGATCCACTTCACTCTCAAGTTCTGCCAGTCCCATCTTACGTCTGTCTGTGCTTCTTCCATCTGGTGTTTTCTTTATTTTTCCTTGGTTGATAAATTTAATGTGGATGTTTCAGAGAATGGAAGGAACTGGATGGTTTCAAAGTGGATTTCAGGAGGGCTTCAAAACTGGAATCCTGTGGCCTCTCTTTTTGTTTTTGTTTATTTCTGTTTATTTATTTATTTTGGAGACAGGGTTTTTCTGTGTAGCCCTGGCTGTCCTGGAACTCACTCTGTAGACTAGGCTGGCCTTGAACTCAGAAATCAGACTGCCTCTGCCTCCCAAGTACTGGGATTAAAGGCGTGCGCCACCACTGCCCAGCCCTGTGGACTCTGGAAGGGTGGTATGCTCACATTTCCAGGACAAACACACCCTAGGATATTGTAGGACACACTGGCTGGAGGAGGAATGCTTCTCAGAAAACCTGCCTTGAGGGGAGGTGCCTGGAGCGATTGTATCCTGCTACTACTGGCTCAAGGAATCCTACAATCAGGGAAGCCCCTGGGGTGCCAGAGAGGAGGGAAAAAAATGTGTCTCCTCACAGGTGATACAGTGAGAAGCATCAGGGGGGCCATGGGATACCGTGGGGTCCTGTGGTCCTGAAAAAACTGTGACCTTGCAAAAGCTGGAAGTCATGGAAGGAGTAACAGATGTGCGTGATAGAAGCTACTGGGGCCACAGTCACGGGCGAGGTGGGGGACCGCTGCTGAGCGGGGGACCTGGCGGGCCCCAAGCCTATGTGAGCGCCGGCATCCTCACGCAGCAGGCTGCTTTTATCGCAGCATGGGTGCATCCGAGCAAGCGCGCAGGATTATGGTCCATCCTTTCGCTCGTGCTGCCATCCCACTGCTTTGTGTCTGCCTGGGGATTTCGGTTCGCGAAGCATTAGCATACCATTATCTCCTCAGACAACAGGGAGAGAAGGTGGGCATGCATTCCGGTCTCCGTGTGAATAATGGAAAATGGAGAGAGACAGGGGAAAGTTAAATGTGCCACGAAGGACACTGAAGCTTACAGACCCTGCTTTGCCTGACCCCTGCCTGCCTGAGGACTGCCAGGAAGATATTAACAGAGGCCATAAAATTACAGCCATTACGTCTGTCTCCCATGCTCACACAGTGCCCGGACTGTCTGTGCCTTGACTTTAGGCAATCTTGAGTTTAATTTACACACACTGAGGTGCAGCAAACCCAGGCTTTCCAGCTGGATGCATTTTGACAGGCATCTACCCCGATGTGCCCATCATCCAGGTTCAGATCAACCGCCCCGAATTCCAAACCCTTGTTCTCCTTTCCCATCAGTCCTTTCTCCCTAGAGACACCTAGCATGTGAGTACCTGTTATGGGCGACCCCTTTGGCCATTTCTTAAACTTTAGTTGTATGGAGTCAGAGTCCCTGAAACCTGACACAGTGTCTGCCCTTTAACAGGTATCCCGCTGGAAGAAAGCCTTCGTTTCTAAACTACCTGAGAGAATGTTGGTACAAAGAGGAGAACTGAGGCTGCGGGTTTACAGGCTACAGAGTGAAGTCATGGATCCTGGGCCTGCCGGGCCCCATATTCCATCTCCTGGCTTCCAACAGGGTAGTTTCTTTCTGGGTTTCTCTTGTAGCTAGGTCTCCTAAACCTGGGTAGGCAGTGCCCCCTGCTGCCTGAAGGCCTGACCCTAGACTCTTTGCAGGCAGAGAGGATCACACAAGTCTGGAGTCCAGTGACTGGCACAGGGCAGGACCCTGTGAAACAGAAGCCACTTGTCATTTTATTTTCCTTTGGAAAGAGTTTTTCCGTAGGATGCAGGGATTTTCTTTATCCCGAATAAACACGCCGAGGGAGAAAGCCTTTTGGTGGAGTACTGCTGCCCCCGTGTGGCTACCTTAAGACACTACAACAGAGTGGGACTCCCAAGACGAAAGTTTTTCAGGTTTCAGGTTCTGCGACTTCCTAGGACCCTGAGAGACAGATGTCCACTAGGGTTATCTCTTGACACTTAAATTTCCTCCTGGAGTGGAAATGAGAGCGAATGGGGCTTCTTGTGGAAGGTATCTGTTGGGGAACGAGCCTTAGCTGTGTGTGTAGGCAGCTGCCTCTTTCACAACCTGTCCAGCACAAGCTGGACTGGACATAGACTTTCTCCCTTGAACTAAGTATATAGACTTGTCTAATTTGAGGGCAATAGAGGTCAGGGGAGGGGGACTTCTTGGGAGTGGAGCCGCAGTGCCTCCCCAGCCGGCTGCTGTGAATGGGTGTTACCACCAAGACCTGCAAGCCCCACCCAATGTGCTCTCCGTGGCCTTCTTTTCTGCACCTGTGGTTGGGCTGCGGTGTAACGGCCCAGCCTACCTCTTCTGGGCACGTGGCCCGGAGAGATCTTATCTCTAACTCTGTATTTTTAACTCCTCTTTCCAGAGGATGTGGCTTCTGCGGGAGAGCTTCAAAGGGGGACCTGTTTGCCCATGTCAGCAGCCGTGACGTCATGGAAGTGGGAGGCTGTTCAGACCCAAACACCTGGAGGGAAGTGGGAAACTTTTTCCATTTCCTGTTCTACTTCTGGCTATTGATTCACTATCTGACCAGCTTACCCATTTCAGGGTGCAGCTGTCTGTGTGATTCTTGGAGGAAATCCTATGCCTTGTGTGTCTGTATGAAAGGAGACAGCTGTGTTACCCATGTGGCTTTTACCCAAAGCAGGGCTGGCGATCCTTCAGACTGCCCCCCACCCCACCCCACCCCCACCCGTAGCCAGTACATGCAAGAGTTACAGTATTTGACAGGTCTCTCACACTCACCTCTGGGAAATATCCCTCGGGGACCCAGACTTCAATCTTGTCCAGGGCGGGGTGGGCTGGATATAGACTTCCTGCTTTGTAAACCGGAAGCCCTTCTTCCCACATGTTGCTCGAGGAACTAGGTTTCAGTGGGTTTGTGTGGGTCACTGGGGAAACTGAAATGGACATTAAGTGACCTTTGGCCCTGGATGCTGGTTCTCATGTAGGACCAGAGTCTTTAGACTTTTAGAAGCCAGTGTTTCCTGGTAACTGTCCTGCAGGATTCAGTCAACAGTCATGAAGCTAATGTGAGTCTGAACTCTTCAAGGGCGCACCACTCAAGCTCTGATTATTCTAATAGTTTTTGCCAAGCTACTCTATTCCTTGCAAAACCGAGACAGTGGCTCACCTGGCCTCTGTTAACGCCACTACGTTCCCTCTCCAGCTCAGGTCCCTCCCAGTGACTGTGTTGACCGTCATGATGTCATCTGTTGGTATCTGTTGGGTGCAAGGTACTGCACTAGGTATGGAGGAGCTACTGGTGAGCAAGGTATTCCTCCTATCCGAAGGGTCATCTATAGTCCCTTGCCAACATGTCACCTGGTAATAAAACACTATTAGATTTGATATTAGACATGAGCTTTGGGAGTTGGATTTTATGGTATACCCCAAACAAAAATGAGACAAAACTAAACCCTTGAAGCCTCAGGGGGTGGCCTGAGTGGTCAGAGCACACACCTGTCCAGCCTGCCTGTTTCTGGACTGAACTGTGACTCCAGCTGCACCGGACAACGTTGCAGAACACTTTCCACAGTTCTAGCCTTGGAACGTGAAGGGTCCGTTTTTTTTTCTGCCTTCAGAGCTGGCCTGCAGAAAACCCCTTAGGGAGTAAGGGCATTTATCTAGACTCTAGAGATACCCATTTTACAGCTGGCCCTGGCAAGGAGTTTGCTGGGCTATGGGTGCCTTCTCTTCGGGAGTTGGTCCAGACTGGTCTGGGAGCAGTGGCAGCCTTGTGACCATTGTCATGTCTTCAGGTTTCCTCAGTAGCCTCTTCCAGACTAAGCAGTGAGAGACCCAGAGTCCGACGTCGAAGAGTCTCTGCCTGTTCCCCACACTTGTTCAGCTCCTGTGGAGATTTAGCCTCAGCTGTGGGAGAAAGTTCTTGTTCTGATTGGATGGCGATGAAGTTGACTTTGATCTATCAGTGGCCTCCTGTCTGCCTTGTCCCGGCCTCGCTTGAGTTGGGGCTGGAAGCTATCTATATTCACTTCACCGCTGTGGGAGGCCCTTCAAATCCCTGCCACGTCACCTCACTCTGGTCCTCAGGTGACGTTAGGGTTCTTGTGACCTCTGGATGTTGCTCTCTGGGGACACTGGGCTAGCATGGTTCAACCGAGGCTGGGCCTCTTTCACGTTTAGTGAGGAGGTCTGTCTTTGATTCCTATACTGCCTTCTAGGCTTCTTACTCTGTTCCATTCCCACAAGGTCCCCCTTCAGCCTCTGCATTATGGCAGCCAGTTTTTAGGAGCCCGGCATCTCCTCAGCCACCCACGCTTTCTTTGCCTGGATTTTTTTTTTTTTTTTTTAATAGAACAAAGTGAATTACCACTTTAGGAGCAAGGAAAAAAAAAAAAAGACAAACTAATTTGCCCTAAGTTCTTAATGGTTGATAAAGGCTTGCTGCACTAACCTTCCCATGGGCACTTTCATCTAATACAGGGAAGAGAATGGTTTAATTAAAAGAAATCCCCAGTGGTAGTCTTTGGCATCGTGTCAGACACTCGAGGAGGGGCGTGGGATTGAGGCTCTTCGCCCCTCCTCCCCTGTGTGTGTGTGAGGGTGGCCCTGTCATGGTGGTGTTTCCTGAGGCCGTCCCCGTCACTGGTCTCAGAAGGCTTCATTGTGGGCTAGAGATGAGGCAGTTTAGAAATGACGGGGTTCTGCGGTCACTCTAATCAGGGGTGGCCGGGAGAGGGAACATGGGTTTTTGCTGTAGTCTCCAGTCGAAACTGACATTTCATGGCTGGTGACCCTGAAGCTCACAGGAGGGAGGGACATGCCCTCGATCACACTCGAAAGCTGGTCAGCCCCATCTCTATGAGAAGAAGCAGGCCTGGGAGTCACAGCTGGGAGGATTAGCATATTTCTGGCTAGTGTGGTCATAGACACACAGTTGAACCAGGGAAAAGCTGGGTGGTGGCAGTGGGTGGGGGTGGGGGAGTCCTGGGAACTAGTAAGTACTCCCGTTTGGTGTGAGCAGTTGGTCTCTGAAGTGTGTTTCCATCAGAATCCCTGCCTGCCCTTGGGGAAAGGAGACTGATAGGAGAGGCTCCCTCTCTGCCAAGAACAGTGGGCTGTGAAGGCAGAGACTCTCATGGCTAGGAAGAGCTGAGAATGCCTGCTGTCCTTGGCCAAGTCCCAGACAGTAGATTTGTAAGGCAGAACACAGGTTCAGTAGCAAGGCAGTCTGATGGGAGAGCAAGGGTGTCCCTGGAGGGCAGGAGCCAGTGGGTGAGAACCTGGAGGACATTCCTCATCCTTGACTGGTAAAGTTCAGCTACAGGTCAGAGCCTGCCCATCAGCCCCCTGCGGTCAGCCTCTTAATGGGTGCGGCATGAGCGGGGACTCTCCCCTGTAAAAGGAGCTTCCTGGCCCTTGGTACAGCTTGCTTAGTGGAATCCCCCCACACCCCCCCCAAGACAGGGTTTCTCTGTGTAGCCCTGGCTGACCTGGAACTCATTCTGTAGACCAGGCTGGCCTCGAACTCAGAAATCCACCTGCCTCTGCCTCTCAAGTGCTGGGATTAAAGGTGTGCGCCCATCACTCGCCCGGCCACTTAGTGGAATTTTTAAGAGGTCATTCCAAGAGGTTGAATGGAGAGGGTTTGTTGAGGTAACTGGGCAGGTGTGATAGGCACGTACTTCGGTTTCTCTCTGCATGTAAATGCCCCCACCCAAACACAGTCAAATAAGATCACAGTTTTGGTTTTTCTGAATCACCTTTAATGATGTCATGGACAGCAGAATAATATACAATGTGGCTCAATACACACAGTAGCAGGAGGGTCTAGACAATGAGATAATTTCTACACCTTGATGAAAGAGTAATATGCATTTCTTCATGGATGCTTAAAAAAATAAACCCGCAAAAAAAAAAAAAACAAAAAACAACCGATATTTTTTTTACAACATTCTCCAAGAGATTTTACAGGGGAGTCTGCCATGGGGGAGGGGTCTTCAGATCCAGGAGAAGCCCCGCCCCTGCCGTTTTTTGTGAATGGTCAGCAGCAGTGAGGGAGCTGAGTGGGTGCGGCAGCAGTGCTTAGCTCTCCAGCAACCTTCCTCACAAATCTGGGAGATCCAGGTGGGATTGTGAATCAGGGCCAACCAGACCCCAGACAGCCGTCTTGACGAGGTGGGAGGGCTCCTTTTGGCTTGAAGAAGGAGCGGAGGGGTGAGGAGGATGGAGCTTGGGAGTCAGGCTCTGTCAGTCTTGCAGACCTGGAGTGAGGAAGTACAGAGGTCAGGCTTGGCATGGAGGACTAGGACCCTCAGGGGTGTGATGAGGATGAATTTCTTAGGGGCTGTGCAAGGTGACCACGGAAGCATGATGACTCTAGCCAGGTGGAGGGCTAATGAGTATAGCATCATTGAATATCAAGCAGAGAGAGCTTGCTAGGGAGAAGGCACACAGGAAGGGAGTGTACACTCCAGAAGGCAGGGCCAGAGACACGTGGTACGTGTGCATCAGGGTCCGGAGTTTTCTCCTCCTCTGTTCTTTGGCTGTGTGAGCCTTGATGTGACTTGGCCTCACTTCCATCATTTCTAAATGAGCATGACCTGAGTATCTTAGGAGAGTCGCTGCTGGATCAAGGTCGCTGAAAGGATTGTGTTCTGCAGCCCAGGTGTTTCAGGGCACTGTTGCAACAGTGTTACAACTTGTAACGGGTAGGGGGTAGAAAAGTTCTGTGGGTCCAGTCTTAGGACTTAAAAGCAAATTTTAAATCCCAGGGCGATTTGCGCTCAGGGTTGGGTCTTGCCCTGAATCCACACCTCTAAGTCTTCTCCAGGCTTTCATGCCTTCTTACCTCAACTGGACCACAGCCTCAGCGTCATGAGCAGGTTAAATCCGGCTACTTTCAGCAGGAGGATTCGGAGTCCCATAACTGACAGGTTTTGAAAGTTTAGGTTCATATCTGTAAAACCAAGAGGTGGTAGCCATTAACGGTATGTGCATGAGAGGGCGGTACAGCAACTCAAGACACTGTGGACTTTCCCAAGAGCTGGTTAGGCATGCTTGGGTGTGGGTAACTTCAACTCCCAGGTTGCTTCTTTGAGCTTCTGCACACACCCCAAGGCAAAGGTATTTGTATATCCCTCCAGGGTAAGAGCATTGTGTTTTAAGACAAAAACCACCAAAAGGACTTAGTCCATATAATATTCTGAGGCCCTGTACAGAGAGGGGTGGTGGTGCGGGTGGGGGTGGTGGTGGTAGATGTTCAGAACTTGTCATAATGGTCTAGACCTGGGCCTCTCAGTGAAACCACAGATGTGATGACTCAGTAACTAGTCACGTGGAATCGAGGTGGCGTTGAGACAAGACCTTTGCCTGAGGCTATGTGAGTTCTACTTCCTTTCTAGAAAGGAATTCCCCTGAGATACAGAGAGGGCCAGTGTCCATAGAGTGACAAGGTTAGTTCAAGGCTGCTCTGAAGGGACTCACAAGTTCCACAGTGGCATATGAAGTGGTTTTCTTTGGCTATTCTCACAGAGGAGCCAATACAAGAGACACCAAGGCCCGAGAGTGACTCACTGGCCTTGTGAAACTGGAGGCACCGCTTGTTAAGTACTTAGAATGGAAAATGACGTTAACCGTGCTGGGGATTCAAGACAGACCCTGCGAAGCTTGGGGCAGGACTGGAAATGCTGTTCCCACCTCCAGATCCACCCCCTCCCCTCCCCTGTGCACTAAAGGTCATTACTGGCCCCTCCCCACCCCCCAGCATCACTCAGTGTTGGTCAGACCCTTCTCTTACCTGTTTCAAAGCTTTTCTCAGTCAACGTGGCATCACAGGGAACGTCTAAAAGGGAAAACAAAGACATTTCCTTAGATTCTGAAGCGTGTTAACTGTCCCACCACAGGTTGTTGGTCAGGAAAACATATCACAGCTTTTCTGTGATCCTCTGGGAGAGAGCTGGGGGCCATATTACCCAAGGGTATCTGCTGGAGCAAAGGCCCAACACCCTGGCTTATGGGCACTCTTTTATTCTTTCAACAACTACGGGCTGTGCAAAGTACGTGCTGTATGACGTGGGCCAAAAAGTCAAGACCTGGAGGTTTCAGTCTAGAGTCCCGTAAAGACAGCAAGACATATTCACAGTGACCAGGGCCATGTATTTTCATGTACACCTCCCCACAATAGTGTTGATACCCAAATTTGCTCCTTTATTATCTCTTACTTAGTATAAGGTCCCATCGACCGAGATGCTCTGCCACTTCCCTTGATGCCCACTGACCAATCTCTGTGTGGTTCTATCTGTGAAACCTAAGTGCTGTTGGCCGCTGGAGTCCCGCCATCACCTGGTGGGGCTTCCTTCATCTCTCTATGTTCTCTGTCTTCTGCTGGATCTACAGTCTGCCTTCTACACACCACTCAACCTTATGTTTATTTAGTTGTTTTGGGAGACAGGGTCTCGGGTAGTCCAGGCTGGCCTTGAACTTTCTGTGTAGGTGATGATGACTTTGAACGTCTGCTTCTCTTGCCTCTACCTGTGATCTGACCCCCCTGTCTATGGCTTACAATCCATTTCCTGCAGCTTCTCCTTATTCTCCGGATTCTCCTTTCTTAGCTTCTGACAGGCTCCTCTCTGGCCCCAGGCAGGGCTGGTCCCTTCTTATCTATTAACTTGTAGTGTGATAGCATTTTCTCTGAGCCTTTCTCTGAGCTGTTCTTGCCTTAACTCTGAGTTATTGCATATATTAATTGCAGCCTGGTGTCATTTACATGTCCCTCTGCTGACGGATGGTCCTCCCGGATTAGAGTGGCACTCCCTCCTCCTCATCTGACTTCTGTACTCACACTACTTGGCAGACATAGAAGTCAGGGCAGGCGGCTGGGGGTGGGTGGGGGTGGGATGGGCAGGAAGGGAATGGAAACTGTGCCTGGGAGAACAGAGAAGGCACTTGGCTCAAGAGAAGACAGGAAGGTGAGCCTCAGAATTGTGAGACCAATGCTGGGCCAATGTCCTCTGTCATGTTCTCTTGTCTGCTTTGGTGACCCGTTAGGACTCCTTAGTGACACAGGATGTGGATTTTGCTGCCTAATGATGAGGGTGAGATGACCCAAAGCAGCTTTTGGAAACCATAGATTTGAGCCAGGAGGAGACTTCTGGGGCACCACTCACCTGAACTGGGGTAGGTGGCGTTGGTCTCTTTGAAGATATCTTGGCAGGTGAAGCTTGTCTGGTTGCTCCAGGCAATGGCCCCATTGCTCTTGGAATCCATAGCTTTCATGTCCAGCACAGTTTTGTCAGTGATGAACGTTCCAGATTCCATGGTTTTCGGCACATTGATTTGGGAGTCAAAGTCGGTGAACAGGCAGAGGGTGCTGTCCTGAGACCGAGGATCTTTTAACTGGTACACAGCAGGTTCTGGGTTCTGGATGTCTGTGGGCCAAGAGGACTGATGTTAGAAGATTTTTTGGGGGTCCTAACTTAGGTCAGAACTCAGATGCCAGTGACAGGCAAGAGCGGAACTCTCTGGACTAGCCAGTCTTGTTCACAGACTTCACATTGGAAATGACAGCCTAGGATCTAGCTGCCCATGATGGACACAGGCTTAGGGACAGGCACAAGTCATGAGTGCCAGCCAAGATCTCTAGCTTTCAGTAGTCCCTCTCCACGGGGTCCTTTCTGGCATCTGGGAAAACCAGAAAGGAAGGTGGAACCACTAAACCATCTTGTCATTTTTCTACTTAACAGGATCTTCAGAACCCCAGTGGGTCCAGTCAAACAATTTTGTTTTGGCAGGACAAAAACAAGCTTAGAAAACAGAGACTTAGATGTCTTCTCTAGAGTACTCTCCCCCAGGTAGGCTGGACGTTGGTGAGAAACGAAGGCGTGTGATATTTTAACATTAAGTTGGAAAGTCTCTCACACTACCGGGCCATTTTTCCTCTCTCGTTGATAAATGTTTTGAATAGCACTCACACCAGAGCCCTGTCTCTACAATTTACTCTGGTCGGCCTGGATTAAATCAACAGGCAGCTGAAGTCGCAGAATTTTCACCTGTAAGAGGGACACCAGGCTGTTCTGAGAAATGACTATTTCTTCAAATAAAAATAACCGAGTAAACCACACACCGGGCACTGAACAAACGTGCCTGGCTTTCACCATGAAAACATACCACTTAGCAAACCAATCACACTGTCTCTTTATTCCAGGAAAGCGGGTGCTACCTGAGGACAATTCTTTCCTTTCTCCAAGGGATTTTGTTTTTAATGTGACTCTCTCAGACTATTTCCCCACGCCCTCCACGGTCTGAGGAGGCCGGCTGGAGGGATTAACACAGCGGACCACCTAGAGAGTTTCCAGCAGGGCTGTGATCCAAAGCTCCTTCCCCCGTGGGTCTCCCACAGTCCTTAACTGATCACAGGAGCCAACCAGGGTGGCCTTGGCAATGCCGACTCCCAGCTGGATCCTAAACCAAAGGAATCAGGCCCTGGTGCCATTGCTCAAGGATGCTGAGTTAAGACAAGAGCTGTAGCAAGCAAGGTACTGCCTCGGAGCAGCAGAGCTGGGGGTGGGGGGTGCCGTGGTGGGACATGGAGTTCTGGCCCCTTTCAGGCAAATATTTAAGGTCTCACTACAGAGACGTCCTGGTGTTTAGTCCCCTTCATGTCCAGCCCCATAGATATCTACTGCAACCCCACCTTTCCCCCTGAAAATGAGAAACAAATCCCCTTTAACTAGAGGTCTTCAGGGTTCCTGTCTCTCAGAGCCCTGCAGCGAGAGACATTCTATTTCTACCTGGTCAGAAAAACACATTTTTACCACTGATGGCATCCGAGGTCACTTTAGCAAGACTGGATCAATTTCTCAGCTACAAGTTCAGCCGCTCTGATTCCTAACTTGCCATCATAATTCAAAACATACAGAGGCGGCGCGTGTCTGAGTGTATAAGCGAGGTAGGTCCCCAGGGGCATTGCAGTGATGGAGAGAGTCCCTCACCACTAAATCTGTGCTCTGTTGTTAAGTACCGGAAACCTCGGAATGAGAGTTAGTGACACAGATGTGGGTCCTACTCAGGCTTGGGTAGCGTCAGGAAAACAGCAGGCAGGCTTGTCAGGAAAGATGGAGCAGCTATCTGCACACCAGTCCTAATGCTTCCTTACAGTAACACCCCCTGATTGGCTTCCAAGGAGGCTGGGATGAACTCACCTAAGAGTGTGATGAAGACGAAGGGGGCGGGGGGAATTCCTGACACCCCTCACCTCACATCTAGTCTTGCTTACTAAACTGGATTCTCAGTTTTCTTGTGGCTGGCCCTGGTCCCAATCTCTGTATTCCCTGGGACGTTCTAGTATTTTAGTATTTCTTATTCCCACTGTCTAAGAAGGTTCCTTTTTTTTTTTCCTTGTTCTCTTAGTCTGTTTTTACTATCAGATCTGCCTACACAAGCCAAAAGGCCTGTGCCTTGTTTATCCCAAGATCAAATCTTCCTTCTTGTTGCCCCTTGGTTGGAATCCTGCCTCCCTCCTCTCTCTGACTTACACAGATCTTATCAACCTGTCAAGGTTCAACAAATCTTTTCTAGCACAGAAAGCAGCCTCAGTCTAGGGCACCTTCTCCAGGACCCTGACCCTCTGAGGCTGTTTATCTACACCAGCAGTTGCCACCCCTTAAATAGTTTGTAGGTTGTTAAATGTACAGTAGTTCTGAACATTTGTCTAGTTTCTATGCTGTGTGCGGACAGGTCAGACATCTATCTGTCTTGGGCTTTTTTATTCTCAGCCTAACATTACCTAGAGTGATAGCTACTTAGAGGCATTTAAAAGTGTCCATTGAATGATTAAAGTCATCTTTTAATGAGTTTGACCTAGAGAAAACACAGATATTTAAGATTGATAGTGATGCCTTCCCCCTTCACAGACCTCCGTAAAACAATTAGCAGGATACCCCAGTTAGCCTCACCCTGCCATGGGAACAGCGGACATCTCTCTCCAGAGAGAGGGTTAATGACCGTGCCCTACCGGGTTGCAAATGGTGCCACTTGGGGTAACTCACCAGATATTACCGTCACTTGGGTCCCTTCCCCGAATGTTAATTTACCACTTAGTCCTCCAGTATTCACACTGCAGGTGACACCTTTACAGAAGCCTAGGCGATCTACCTACTCCTTAGATAGAAAGAAAGTCTCTCAGGGTGGAGAATCCCAGGCCTGAAACTGAGTCCTTTTGCTGTCTTGCATTGGAATTCTGTCTCTGCTGTAGACAGTCCTTTCCCCTGCCCTGGTCTACTGTGAGGCTCCACATTGAAGAAAGTGAAGTGATTTCCATAAATTCAGGAGAATTTATGAGATCAAAACTTCCTGCTCAGAGCAGCAGTTTCTCGGATACTCTAATCGAAGGATCTAGATTATCAACCGCGTTATGATTGCCAAGGGTCCAGAGCAAGGACAATGTTTCTTCAGTACTTAGTGCTGGGTGGGATGGGTTCTTTCTAGAAACATTTATAATCCTACAGAAGAAGATACCAGAACTCTAGCCAGTGTGTCTTGGACAGAGAGGCAGAGGGAGTTCTTGTAAATTCTATCCTTGACTCATTCTACGTATATGGTGGATTTCTGAGTTTGGTTTCAGCTCCAAAGATTAGTTTAGAGCTATAGCTGAATTCCCAGTCCAGGTAAGGTCTTTGAAGAAGCCTTTCTGACACAAGTCAGAGCCCACTGGGGTCTCAGGATATTTCTCTAAACTGTCCTGGACTTCTTGGTCCCTTACAACTTCTGTTTACCAAGGAAGCTGTTGTTTCACTCTCTTGACAACAGTATAAACCTCGTGTGGCAAGGCCATGATCAGATCATAATACTGAGGATGCATTAGACTCTCCCAATGGAGGAGTTTTGTTTGTTGTTGTTGTGTGCAGGCAACGTCTCACATGATACCAAATGATGTGGGGAGATCACTTTGTTGTTGAAAGTGGAAACACTGTTAAATATAGCCGGTGAATTAAACGCTATTAAATAGAGCCAGAATTCAGCACAGGCCTATCCTCCTCCTCCTCCTCCTCCTCCTCCTCCTCCTCCTCCAGCTCCCTCCCTATCTTTACAAAACAGAGCACACTGGCCAGTCACGGAGCTCAGCCATTTTTACCCTTGGAGAGGGTCCTGGGACTCAACTCAGTTCTTAGAAAAGTCTCTGGGAACTGGTGTCCCCTCACCACACTCATTAGCTAACCCAGGAGTTTAACTACCTGCTGCAATAAAAGAGAATTTGTGTTTGCCATTAACCCATCTCTTCCTCCCCAAGGGCACTTAGCTAATTTCCTGAATGTTCAGGTTATCTGGTGCTGATATTATCAGCCTCGCTTGAAAGCACTGAGTATGTGCAATTCTTTAAAAAAATTTTTTTCTATAAATTATCCTGTCCAGATTTTCATTTATTCAATTGGCTCTTGGAACCTCTCTGACTTCAGTACGAGACTGGGGATATTTTAAGCTACCACCAAAGCCTGTGGAAATAGGAAAAGATATTCTGTGCATCCCAAGATTTGCTAGAGATTAACCAACAAGGCACCAGGTCTTTTCGCTCTGGTCATTGGCACGATCATACTCACATGGGCACACAGCCAGTCTGGTCCCTGCTCCAAAGGTCAACTTATTGAAGCTACCAGATAACACACAGTAGAAAGGTGCTTTACAAGAATTCTAGCCTGGGCTGGACCAGCCTCAACGAGACATTCGTCTCCTGCCTCAGTTTACCGATTTCCCACAAGTCAGTTTTCCTTTGATGAAAGGGAAGTCTCACCTCAGATCCCTTTTCTCAGGAGTAGCCCCGTAGACCTTTCCCTCAGCCATCTTGGAGCCAGCAGGGCTTTCCTGAAAGGAAGTTAACCCATTCTGGCATAGGCAATAGAGTTAAAGGTGTAAGAGGCACCTTGGGAGAGTGTGAAGAGACAGGGACTAGTTGCAAAATGATTTTAAAAGTACACATTGTTTTCTTTTCTGACACGGTCTTGCTCTGTAGCCCAGGGCTGGCCTTGAACTCACGATCCTCATGCCTCAGTTTCTTGAGTGCTGGGATAATGAATGTGTGCCACCATGCCTGGTACGAAATGGAACTTGAGGGAAGACTGCACTGGTGACAAACATCAGCAAGGCTTAGTGACAGGACTGAGGTGTAGGAGGGCCCTCCCTTAAGATGGCATCTGTAATTCCCTAGGGTACACGTGGACTACAGTTATCCTGGCTAGGGAGTCAGGAAGCTCTGCCTCGTACTGACGTCATATGGAACACAGACCCCAAAGTTTGAGAACAGTGTAGACGAGTGAGACCTCTCAGTGGGGACACCACAGAGTCTCATTCCTTCTCAATTTCCGTGAAAAAACAAAACCAACAAAACCAATCTAAAGCCCAGAAAGATTAGAAGCCTTGTAATGCATTCCAGTCCTGAAGACTGATGATCAATGCTAGCATTTTAAAGTCTGCAAAATCTAACAATAAAGCAAGCCCGGGCTCCTCAAGCTAACTATTTGAGGGTAATGCTACTACTATCCATTAATATCTCATGGATGTACATGTGTATTTATTTTGGTCTTTGGATGTGGCCTTCTCTAGCTCTAGGACAGGACATTAAGATTCCATTCTAATGCTGGTCTAATTTTAACCGTTGGGTTCTCCATGCTCTGAATCGGCTCTTTTTCCTGTTCACTCCTGCGGCCACAATTAGGGGCCTCACTGGTGCTGATTGTTTCTTTCTAATGATTACAAAACAGCTTCATTTCCTCCCCACAACTGCAGAGCACCTAGGCAGCTGAGCTGCATCTGCTTCTGCCCTGGTCAGCATCTGCGCCTCAGGGACCTGCACACACAGGACGGCATCTTCCCAACAGCTTTACCCGCTAAGAAAGATGTCCACTCAAAAGCCTTTTCCAAACACAGAGTTTTGAGCTTCCGGCCATGGTTCACCACGTGCCTGGGGGCTGGGCATTTCAAAGATGATTGTAATGCCAGCGGGATCATTTCCTCCGTGTACCGCTTTCCCTGATGGTCCCTCAGATGGACACACAGACATCACGTCTTTATCACCACATCTCTAACTTTCCTGCTAAACTCTGATTGTGCTGTGTCCTCATTACAGACGTTTTTTGTCCTTTTGCCTCTAAACTCTGGTTTTCCAGAAACAGGATGGGCTTTTAATCTAGGCTCACTGACCCTTGGCAGGAAAGAGGCCCTTGGTGAAGCACACAAGCAAACAAACTCCTTCCCTGGAGAGATGGGATGCTTCCCCTGCTGGCAAAGAGATTCTGTCCTCTAAGGCAATCTAAATTTCTACTTCTTGCTCTGCAGTACTCCATGTGGGTGGACTCTAGTCTCCCTGCTTTAAAGGCCTAACAACTTTCTCTGTGGGAGACTACTCACCAATGCCAAGCCCAACGGGTTTTAAACAGTGATTTCCTCTCCACTGAAATCTTCCCAACATCTTCTAAAAGGCACTTTTGGAAAAAAAAAAGAATCACACACACACACACACACACACACACACACACACACACACACACACGCAAGCACACCTTGGCTGTGACAGTCTGTTCACACTTGTGATTCTGGAGGCACACACTCTGGATTTCCTGGTCTTCCCTCCCTTCCTCACGTCTAGCAGAATGGTTAGGATACTAGAGTTGCTTAATAAGTAGCTATTGCTAAACTACTCTCTTTTCAATGCAGGCCTGATACTTACATCCTTTTGTTATGTCTATCCATCTTGCCCTTTAACTTCTGTAGGGTCTAATTGATTTGTGTTGTTTTTGGCATTACGTAGGCTTTAGCAATCCTTCTTGTCTCTTAGCTGAGCATGGGGTTTCTTGAGAGTGTGTCCAAAGTTCACTATCTTTGGGAAGTTTAATCCATTATCTTTTATGAAACTGGATGGTCACAAAAACAAACATAAATCTTTTGTTACACTTAGTCACAGTTTCTTCTCTGATAGAGAACCACAAGAGGATCTATGATGATGAAGAGATTAATTCCCCTTGGCAACTGCCTTAGAAAATACACCAGTAAGCAAGCCAATGGCTGGGAATTTAGAATCTGAATCACTGGTTCAGCGTGTAAGAGAGCAGAGGGACTTACTTGCATAAACTTGGAGTCTTGTCCCCCTCCCGAAAGTGAGCTGCCCCACAACCTGTGTCCCCCACCCTAGTACAGCACAGTACAAATACCTGCCCTCAGAAAGGGCAGCTGCCCATCACCATTCCGAGTGTCTCAGGGAACACAACTTTTGTGTGGCCTCCCTCATGGCTTTAATATTAACTCCTCTTTCTTTGTAGGTTAATGCCCAATGAACAGTCTCATAATGTTTCTCTTTCCCTCTGCAAAGTTCCTGCATCTTACTAAGACAAGTGTGACTTTTCTTAGGTCCCCAGAAATGCTGAGCCACTCTGCCATGGCTATTATGACCAAAGGATCAGGATGTACAAGGTTGGACCAAATCTCCTTACTTGGGGAAGGAACAATTTACACCCAGGTAACCTTTGCGGTGTGGGGGACTTGTTCACGCTAATAATAAATCCTTTAGTCAAGTAGACCTAACTCAACTTCAGTTGTGTTTTTCTGAGCTATGTGATCTTGGGCAAGTTGCTAATAATTCCAAGTCTCTGATTCCTTATCTATAAAATGGGTCCAATATCAAATACTTATCATTAGGATAGATGAGTGTACTGATCGAAGAAGGACAGGGCCCAGTCACTGGCAGGTCAGCCATGTTGTAAGCAGTAGCTAATTATAATTCCTATCAGTGCTTTACATGGGGAAAGGGACTGAGGCTTCTTGAAGCCAGAGGAGGCCCGTTTTTGTCCAGAGTTTCTCAGCATCCTGGCTGCGATCTGGGGGAAGAGATCTCCTTGAATGGACAGGAGATGGTGAGTTCTCAGACAGAGGGAGCAGTAGGGTAGGCTCTGTGTCTGCTACAAAAAAAAAGTTCTTCAGAGACCTGACAAGAGGAAAACCTCGGTTCTCAGAATTTGGATATTTGTCCTTTGAAGCAGAACCCTTATCCATTATTCAACGCAGCCTCATTAGACCTGACACACCGACAGTTACTTCTCTTCAGCAAAGGACTCCGTTAATGAGTGCGGACCACTCTACTCGCTCGCTGTAGGACGCCCTTCCCTAACATTCTTCTCACAACAATTCCCCGGTGATTGTTTCTGCACTACTCACATGGATGAACCACGAGGCTGGTCCCTTTCCCAAACGTAGGTTTGTAGTTTCCTCCTGAGGTTCACAGTGAGGAAAGCCTTTGATGAAACCTATCTCCTGTGACCTCCCTTTGCCATTGGTCTTGTTGGGTTGGGGCAGCAATCCAGGGAAACCCTGGGCCCACTGGATCCCCTTACCCAGTTACACTAAAAACCTATCACTTTCTTGTCAGCACAGAAGCAGGAATATCCTAATACCACCACGATCAATCACCTTGTCTGTGGGGCAGACAGTCTGGTCTGATTCTAGGGCTTCTGAAAGTGCCATGGGAGTTGGGACTCTAGGGGATATTACACAGGCTTGTGCTGATACACCCCTAACTTCTGTCAGAAGCTTTCTTTGTTCTTCTCTGGCTTTCCTTCCTATACTCTGAAGGGTTCCATTTATAGTCTTCCCATTACGTGAGAGCCCCAGGCATTTGATTCCTGCAAAACCCTGTCTGACCAAGACTCTGTAAGGTTAAGGTCCTTCCTGTGACTTGTGTTATTATCCTGGAGACAGGCACCCAAGGCCATCTGATCATCTTCATTTCCAGTGACCTTGACTCAGACAGGGCCTTGTTTCTATGAAACCCCAGAGGAAAACTGCTGTAACTTTTGAAAGACAAGAGGAAATGGATCTCCTGATGCCTACTTCAGGATGGGGAAGCTCACAGAAGTCACAGCCCAGGCTGCAGCCCTAAGCTGACGTGCACACCCCAGCCATCCTTGGCCCTTGCACGTGGCTGGCTCACCATTGATCTCTACCTGTGCTTTAGAATTGTTAGTAAAAGGCTATGTGGCTCTACTGAACTCAGGGTGAGCGGAAGGGGCTGGGGCTTGGCACTGCTCTGCACTGCCTGGACCCCAGGCTGCCACAGTCACAGCAGCAAGGTGTCCGTCCCTGAGGTCCCTTCCAGCACTTATTTCTGTGATCCACTGTTGAGTTTGAAAGCAAGCCTCAAGGAACAGCGGGGGAAGCTTTATCAAGAAAATGAAAGTGTGGCCATTGAAAATGCTGGAGAGAGAGGGTAGGAGGACGAGAGGCTGGAGGAAGCTTAGGACCATCTGAGAGCCTCGTTTGTGAGTGACCTCACAGATGGATGGGTACGCTCTCCACTGGCCTGGAGTCAGGACAAGGAGTGATCCAGGTGAAGGAGTTTGTCATAGAGAGCACTTGTGGCAGAGGACATAGCTCACTTACTTGGTAACACCACCACCTGGGTTCCCTTCCCCAAAGTAAGTCTGTTGTTGCTGTAGTCCCACTCTGAGTAAGTGCTTCACAAAAACGCACACATTTCGGCTCTACCCTCTCACGGAGGAGGCACACCCAGAAAGAGGTGATCTTGAAATTTCCTGTAAGGGGTGCTATGAGGACTCAAAGGAGCCCTTAGGACGAGAGCAAACTGCCAGCCCCCAGTGCTACCCACGGCCTCCGCTTCCCTCATCACAACCACCAGCGAGCATCACTTTCTCCCTCGTCTGGGAAAGAAGAGTCTTTGTGAGACTTTGTGAAAGAAACACTCTGCTTCCCACGTGGACCTGGAGGGCCCAAGGAGAAGGCAAACACATTTCTCACTCAGATCTCCCACACGTGTGCAGAGGACCCTGCTTTCTTGCGGACAGATGCAAACATTATCTCTCATTTTGCCAGGAAGAGCAGCATCGAGAGTAGATCCTGCTGAATATTGGTACATGCTAAGGACACGCCAGGGCACATGTCTCAGGGCTGCCGTGCCCTCTCTGGACCTGAGCCGGAGCCTTCATGGCCCGAGCACAGCTCAGTCCTGTTTCTGCCCTGATCTCACTCTAGGATATTAATATTAATATTAATGGCTGATGAGCTTTTGCTTTTTTTTTTGTCCTTAAAACGTCAGACATCTCAGTACTGAACAGAGTTGAATCCTCCCCAGCCAAGAAAAGTGGGGTGCAATTGTGTCTGTTTTCTGCCAAGTTTAAGTATCCACTGTTATCTCTGACCATCTCCACAACCCCAGTTTGCTAATAAGACTGAGGGTTTTTTCTTTTCTTTTCCTTATTTAGTTTTGAGACAAGGTGTCACTAGGTAGCTCTGCTTAACCTGGAACTCACCATACAGAAAAAAAGCTGGCCTTGAACTCAGCCTGCCTCAGCCTCACAAGCACTGAGGTCAAAGGTGAACCCCACCACACCCCGAGATTGACGCTCTTGAGATCAGAGAGCATAGCTCTGTTTTCTTTTTCTTTTTTTTGTTTTTAAGTCAACTACAGTCCTGGTGGGTTGGTGATACTCAATAATCATTTAGCCAGGCTTTTAGTGAACATTATTATTGGGGGCAAAGAGGCCAGTTTTGGAAGAATTTAAAAGCTTAGTATACTCTGAGTTGCAGAATCTAAGTGCTTAGGCAAGTGAAAAGCAAGGATGCATTTCTAAGGGAGCTAATAAGGAGGCAGAGCGCACCCAAGCACTGTGACTTCCATGCAGATTTTGAGCAGAGAGGTGAGAACTGAACGAGCAAATAAGAAATCACTCAAAGGAACAAATGCCCGCCCCTGCAGGATCTTGACAGTGATTCCTTTTAAGGGGCAGAAAGAGTAATATAGCAGAAATGTACACTCTAAGTCAGCAGCATCGCTGTGATTGCAAACAAGATAGTCCTAGCAGTGCTCCCTTATACACCAGGCCACCAGCTGCAAACGCAACAGAGCAGAGCAGAGCAGAGCAGAGCAGAGCAGAGCAGAGAGCAGAGCAGAGCAGAGCAGAGCAGAGCAGAGCAGAGAGCAGAGCAGAGCAAAGCAAAGCACCCAAGTGGTGGCTTCCACCATGTCCCATGGGTCACTGTGACATTAATCCATACAAGGTGGCCTGGGATTCTGACAGCACACTCAGGTTTGTTATTAAGTGTTCCAGGGTCTGTGTGCATACACCAAAGCAGTGTGAGGCTTATCGTTTTAACCTTCATCTGCCCAAGACTATTGGAAGATGAAAAGAAATAAGGCAGAACCCAGTAAGAGAGTCTGCAGGCCTCATAAAAGCTCTTACTAGTATTCAGAATTCCTACTCTACATAGGACCTACTGTGGTCTTCTCTACTTATTATTATATGTCCTGTTTATTATATATTGTTTCCAGGTATGATATTCATGGATACTGTAATATAACACTATTGTCTACTAATTTTCTTATTTAAACAGCACCGAAAGCCACAGGTAACTCCTTATCTCCCCTCAAAAAGACAATGAAAGACATGAACACATACTACTACTTCTACTGTAATTTAAATCAAGTTTCTCATTGCACTCACTTGGATCAACCAACAAGCTTGTTCCTGTCCCGAAGGTAAGTTTGTAGCCCATGTTGCTCACAGTGATTTGTCCTGTGACAAAATGGGCTGTTTCCTCCACTTGCCCCTTTCACAACACAGTTGAGCATAGGTCTGGGAAGCCCACCATACGTCTTTAGTAAAATTTAGTAAGTTTTCTGTTCATGAATGAATCTTACATGTGGCCTGCAAGACGGGTCATTCACTCAACAGTGGTCACGGAATGTGGCCCCAGGGCCAGGTCCCAGATTCTAGATCTAGCCTTGCTCACATTGATTTTTTTTTTTTAAAATAATATTGGATGAGTAAAGCAACCCTTCTGTATCTGAACTGCTTTTTAGGAAGAAAATAAGTTCTGAGTGAGATGGTTTCTAGAATCAGAGTTAAGTGGCCTGTGAGCAGTGGGCTGCTCTGCCTGGGGAAGGTTTGAGGAGCAGTGAAGGGGGGGAGGGGTCAGCCTGAGCAGTGTCTGCTGTGCCCGTCTCCCTGCAGACCTGAGCACGCAGAGTGGTTGGAACAGCCCTACGCTCTGCTCTTCTTCTGTTATGGAGAGGAGAGAACCCTTTAGAACGAGCATCTATATCAAGACTTTCTGAATCTTTAACTCTTGGCATCGACTAAGGATGGAAAAGCTAAACTCCACGTATCTCCCTCCTCTCTGATTGGTGTTATCCTTCATTTCTAAGTGAACCATGACAGAGCCTTTGACATGAAGTAGAACGAACAGAGCTTTGAGGTCAGACAGGCTGACCAGGCCTTCCAGATAACTAGCCATAGAATTTTGGGCAAAAGCTTTTCTGAGCCTCATTTCTCCTGTGCAAAATAAAAAAATACTGCTTTTACCTTACAGAGCTATAGACTCACTACAGTATATGACACTATACCCACACATCATAGGCACTTATATGAAAGTTATTATCATTTCTCTCCTCTTGTTGATGATGATGGTGGTGGTGGTGGTGGTGGTGGTGTGTGTGTGTGTGTGGTGTGTCCCAGGGATTGAACACTCATCATCTGGTTTGTGCATCAAGTGTTTTAAATCTTAAGGCATCTCACAGGGCAGTTATTAATATTAATATTAATAATTATTATTCTGTTAGATTATTGATTAGCAAGGCTATTCCATTAAGGTTACAGAATATGCTCCCTCTGCTCAGAATTTGCTTCTGAAATAGTCCCAAACCCATAATACTCTTGAATAGCATGAGCTTTAGGTTCACAAAGGAGGGAGCTTCTAAACTTTCTACAGATGTCTGCACCCTTTATCTCCTGAGAGAGTCAGAGGCTCACAGAGGGGCAATGATGGGTTCAGTATCACACAGCGAGTTGGTGACAAGTCAAATTTAGCATTTTGTCTGAAATTAGCATCCCTGGGCGTGTGCCACCCCCGCCCAGCTCTGGAAAACACTTGAGATTTCACAAAACTATTTGACTTATTCATAGAAAGAAAAAGGTTTCATTTTATGGCCTCGAATGGAGCAAAGTTATCGAGGGTTTGTAGAAAGGGGACAACAAAGGCTATGTGAGCCCACATCGCAGATATAGAGAGGAAATCTCCAAGGCAAAGGTTGCTGTGAGGGACATAGCTAGTTGGTAGCAGAGAGTAGAGTGTGTGTCTCCTTGATTCTCAGTCTGTTTCCCCTCCTCTCCATTCTTGAATGCTGAGGTCATTTGATTCACTTTCTCCTTTCCTCTGGAGGTTCTGACATCTCTGGGTGCTCAGTTTCAATTAAACAAATCTCTATCAAATATTTGTATAAAAGAGCCACATTAGATATTGCAGGGACATAAAGAAACTTTGCTCTCACCATCCTTCATTTTTACCACTGGGTATTCGCAGCAGTGAGTTTCTATAGCTATATGTGTTGCAGACCAACACTGTACAGCTAAATTTGCAATACAGAAGCTAAGAGGAACCTGAAGGCTATCCAAGGAAAGAACACGCAGTCCAGACCTTTCCCAGGAAGCTGGGTTATCTCTAGAGAAACTACTATTTTCTGATTATTTACAGTTCTAGTCTGGGCTCCATCCTATTCTAGTGAACCCGTTCTACTGTGATTTATAGCTCGCCTCCTACTTTCTTGTTTAAATGAAGAGCCCAGGAAACGACAGCCTTAAATTCACGGATTATCAACCAACAGAACAAGGATGCTGCAGTTCCCGGGGAAAACGCAGCAAGAATGTGCAGAAACCTTAACTCAAAGGGAGACAGAGCTCAGAGGGGGCAGCGTTTACCTGGAGAGACTAGAAGCACCGTGCCCTTTCCAAAAGTGAGTTTGTTGTATCCCGAGTCACACAGCAGCAAACCTCTCCACAAAAATGGCCTGCAGCATAGGGCTTTTCAGCCCATGATATATACTTTGTAAGGAGAGCGAAAACTCATCATTTATGGAGGACATAGGATATGCCAAGAGGCTTGACAATCTACATAGATTACATCACCTCGCTGAGACTGTGACCTTGGACGTTATTATCTTGTTTAATGAATGAGGAGCAGGCGACTTAAGGCTAAGCAGGCTCCACTACTGCCACTGCCAAATAAACATTCAGACATTTTGGATCTATGTCATATTTTAGCAGAGGACTCACAAATCTCAGAGGACTCTCCCTCATTCCTTGTAGTGTGGGGTTGCGAACACACACACACACACACACACACACACACACACACACACTTTTTTTTTTTTTGCTAGAAGTAGTGGGACTCTAGTAACAGTGAGTCACCTAGCCCTCCAGCTTGTCCTTCATTGCAGGGCCATTTCCTGGACCATAAAGACCTTTCACCCGCAGCCTTCCCATCATTTCTTCCTTAGCTCACTTACCAGGGCTTACCAGCAATCGAGTCCCACTTCCAAAGACCACTTTATAGCCTCCAGTCCCCACAGTGTTTCTTAGTCAGTCAAAAACACCCACAGGTAAGCACATACCCAGACTCAGGGCTGTAGCTTTCCATCGACAAACAGGCTGCAGCTCGCTTTTCCTTTACACTCCACAAAGCACACAGGTCATTTAACTCAAACCTGGGGCATTTGTGGCACCAAGTTTAAAAATGAACTTGCTTTCTGCCCACGTCCCTGGATCTATTGTCACCAAACTCCCAAATTTTCAACTCTCTTTATCTAACAGATGTATCGGAACCTTCTAGAAACTCCACAACAGTTAGGGTTTTAGATTCTTGCTACAGAGTCTCTTTAACTTTAATGTCAATCACTTGACAACTTCATGAAGAAGGGTTTAGATCACTATACGTAAAGCCTCCCCAGCCCCAGTCAACACATTCTACAAGCCTGGGCCTTACTCAAGTCGAATTCTGCCTTCAAAGTCAGGTGACCCCCCAACGACCCCATGCCTCACAGTTGTAAAAAGCAAACAAACCCAGATCTCTGCTTTGGCTCTGTGGATCAGCTGTTTGACGTCTGGTCTCATGGGCAACGTCTTAGCTTTCTTTCACATTGGAAAAGAAAAAAGGTGGAAGGAGACTATTTAAATGTTAAGGGATGGATGAAAAACCCTAAAAACTCCTTTGCTTGCATCTCCTGAAAATGGCCAAGAAGGGGGAGGTCTATTGCATCCCGTTCTGGGCTCCAAATGCTATATTAGAGAACAACATGAGAACAATTCAGACATGGACTTACTTGGAACGACTTGGAGTTTTGTCCCAGTTCCAAACCTCTGGTAAGTCCCAGAATTTGCACTGTAAGTGAGGTCTTTACAAAATGGCTTCTTTCCCTTCCTGTTTCCATCAGAGTAACTCTCAACTCATACACTTCCATGAGAGAGAGAGGGTGTTTTTAACCAGTGCCTGTGGCCACAGATCCACATGAACACACACCATCTCTTCATCTTAAAAGAGTCTATGACTGACCCAGCTTTAATATTTTTTGTTGTTTTATAGACCCATATTTTATATGTGGATAGCACTTCAGAATCTGTAAAATATTTTTACATACATTAACTTATCCTTATATTAACTTATGAAGTATTATTAAACACTTTCTTTTTACAGATAGAGCTGGGCCAGTGCATGAGTCAAAGCAGATTTAGGGGACCTGGATGTGTTTCAGCTGAGCTGCCCTTTCTTCAGGATCAGCTCTGCGGGAGCTATTATTTCTAGGGTTCCTACATGACCTGTCTTGTTCACAGCCAGTTCTGCACCCTTATTTTGACAGTTTCCCCATACAAGGAATGTGCTTGTCTGCATGAACCATTAATTCTTTGACCACTGTGCCTCACAAATACTGTGGCAAGTTCAGTGGGTCTTAGCATCCCTATTAAGCATCTCTTTAGTGATGTCTTGTCCCCCAAATGAATACATTGTAAATCGTGGTCCCGTGCTGTCTGACAAAAATGCTCAACCTGCTGTGATCTTAGATTGATGTGATCAGCATTCAGCTCTCTTCTCTCTTGGGAGTTCTGCTAGGGATTCCCCCTTTTTGATTACTGGAATAAAGGCTAAGCCATGGAATTAAGCCCGTGAAAGCCTCTTTACAAGGCTCAACAACAGTGGTGCCATAGCTGTAGCTAAAGCCTGAGAGGATAGCAGCTGATATTCTCCAGTCAATTCTGAAACATACTGGTTTTTAAAAAGATTTGTACAATTTCACCAAGTCGACTTATTATTTATTTATTTTTTTCTAGCCAAAGCCTGGTCCTTCTGATACCCACTGTTACATAGGCACCGGCACCTGTAGACACTTTCATTTTCACCAGAGTTTAGCAAATTGTAACCGTCCTTCTAGTAAATTTCCTTTTATCACTTGAAGTTATCAAAGTAATTATGAACATAGAGTGAGACATGGGGTGGAGGACTGCAACCACTAATAACATTTAATTCCTCTCCTCATTAAACCCCAATTCTACTTTACTTGAGTGATAAGGCATGTGGTCGTCTGTGTGATAAAGGCTATGAGATAAGGGCGGGCGTCATAATCACCAGCTATCAGGTACTTACTGGGGCTGACTGATACCGTGGTTCCTGTTCCAAATATCAGAGCTCTGCCTCCCTGGTAGGCACAGTGAAACGAGGCCCTGCAAATTCTTCACTGGCTCCCTCATTCAAACTCATGGTGTATGCAACTAGACAGAACAGAAATCATATCCCGTCCTTGCCACGGCCAGACTCCTGAGTTCTCAGTGTCTGTATAGGCAGCAACAAAACTCTAATTTTTTTTCCAGAACTATAATTTTTAAGCATGGAAGGCAGTTTGGCCGTTGGATCTTAGTTCATATAGGAACAACACTAGACACCGAGGAAACAATGAAAAGCAGTCACTGTCGCATGACAGTGACATTCAGGAGTAGGGAAACAATAAATAAACATATAAGGTCAGGTGAATGATCGGTATGCATTAGAGTCAGGTTGGGTAGCAGGCTGGAGGCCATCCAGGCAACAGCACTTGATGGACAGCATGCTAGCCTGCCCCCTGGAGACATGGAAGAACTAATCACCTTCACTGACAGACAACGGAAAATGGAGGGCGGAAAGATCAAAGCTTGGCTCCAAATTACAGTGTGCCAACGAGGGACATCTACATCATCTTTCTGCCGATGTACGAGATGCGAATATCACCAAGAAATGCGTTCTTAGAAAAAGATGGAGACGGGCAGATGGGCTAGAGAGATTGCTCAGCCAATAAAGTGCTTTCCCTGCAAGCATGCACACCCAGGTTCCATGTCTAGAACTCACACAAAGACAAGCATAGTTGTCTGCACTTGTAGTCCAGAGCCAGGGATGTGCAGGCTCTTGGGGGGGGGGCTATCTAGTCATCCAGCCTTGCTTCATCAGTGAGAGGCTTTGCCTCAAAAAAGCAGCATAGATGACCCCTAGGAGCGACCGCTGGCCTCTATAAGAATGTTTGCACAGCCACATGTGTGAGAGGCTGGGATGCTGTAGGCAACTGAAAGACATGGCCTTGCCTATGTAGGGCTTGACAGTCATAAGATGATGCCAAGTGGAAGGGAAGATGGCATTTCAGAACAGCTTTCTCTGCCTGGGCAGTCCCAGGCTGGCTGCTGGGCATCGGAGGCGTCTTCCAATCTGCTTCCCTACTGTGCTTGCCAACAATATAAACTAGAACCTGTTTTTCTAGTCAGCACGGGGAAGGCATGAGAGGGCACCTTGCTTCCCGTGATGTCTGGATGAATGGGGACAGTTGATACCCCACTAACATGTCTAAAAAGCTTGCACTTATCTCAACAATGAATCAAATTTGGAATCCATAGAAAGAGACATACTTACGCAGGTACACCTTTAATATGGTCCCCTGGCCAAAAACCAGCTTCTGGCCACTTGAAGTTGCCACAGTGATCTCTTCCACCACAAAAACTAAATGGTGCTAGAGAGTAAAGCCTCCCAAAGTTTTTTTTTTTTTTTTTTTTTTTTTTGCTTGGCTCAGATATAGTCCTACACCAAACACATATTTTCAGGAAAAATATTAAACCCTCATACTCTTTCTGATGGAAGGGAACCCTGGGAATCACTCAATACACTTGCCCAAGTGCATGTGTGTCTACTACGTGACTGCAGGGTTTTGAAGATTTCCAGAAAAGGCCTTGGGCATTAAGTTTTATGATTTTTTTTTAACCCTCACGACTGGAAAGTCTCACCTTATTTCCAAATCCAAGCCTTTCTTAGCCATAGCCAAGATCTATCAGACTTGTTCACTTTTAGGTTTACCCTCAAATGGAATTTTGCCCAAAAATGTAACTTAACAAATCAGGAATCGTCTGACTGCCTGTACTTCCCAAGGGCATTTCACAAACATGATCTCATCCCAGTCTCGTGGAGTTGTCTGGGGTAGGCAGAGCTGGATCCTAGAAGCCCATTTCCCACATGAACCAACATATAGACATCTCAACAGAGCTCACGGAGGCATGGTTATCAAAAGGATGGACCGGGTTTGCTGTCCTTTGTCTTCTAATTGAATGCCTTAATTATGCTGTGCACGTTCATGTATTGATCTTAGCATCTTGCCTCTCCAGTACTGCTTCTGTCTCATCCCTTCTTCCAATCTAATAAAAAGTCTCCCCCTCCCCAAGAAAGTAAATAAAATGAAGCCCCCTCTAGCCAACTCCTCTTCATAGCACAATGTCTTTTTAATCCTTACACACATTCTGTGAGCCGGGAGAGAAGGGTTATCAATATTTCAGTTATAATAATTAGGAAAGATGAGAGCCAGAGGAAATAAATCAGAATGATGGTTATACAGGCTACAGCTGAGCACACACCGCAGTATAGTGAACCCTAGAAAATGTGGGCCCTTGCCCTGCCATTGTGAAAATGTTCGAATCACTTAACCACTTTGTGCAATGGAATCACCTCCCCTTCCTCTACCCCCCTCCCCATTCTCCGATTCTTGGGACAGTAAGAGGCTTCTTTTAGGAAATCTATCCTAGGATACATCAAGATAGAAATGTCTTTTATCTGTACTGACTTCATCTATTCATTTACCCACACTTACTTAAGAGAACATTTTCCAATCCAAGTTTAATACAGATTAATCTGGGCCAAACTATCATACTTCACTTAAAAACTGATGGCTAGGCTCCTTTTCCAAGTTTGGGAGCAGAGCCATGGTTCAGGTCCAAATACTTACCTGGCCTGACCAGCACCCTGGTTCCGATTCCAAAAGTTAGCTTGTTCCCTGCACTGTTAGTCACACAGTGATCTGAAGCCAAGCAAAAACACAAGGACTAAAGAAATCACACGCAGCAGATACTTGGCAAAGGACCTTCCCTATGCTTGCAAAGATGGAGGGCTGCAAACATTCAGGGTAAAGCCATCTTCTCCACTGTACACACATTTATGTTTGCAAATTTGATTCTCAGCTTTGGCCATTTAGACCTCAATATTCAAGGATAATGCGTCCGAATCATAACCTCACTGGGGAGCCTGTCTGACTATGTTTTAACACAGGAAAGAACCAAGAACTCTGGAACCTTCAGAGTCAGGCTTATTCATCTAGCATGGAAATGCTGAATGTCCTGGACAATGCACTTCTAACTGAGTGTCTCCGTTTCACTTGGTGCCAAGGAAGTCTCCAAAGAAGAGGGAGACTTTAGTCCTGGGTCTACTGTGCACTGTCTCAGCTTTACTCCCTGTCATTAAAGTGTAGATCCAGACTTTTTCTAATTCTTCTAGAGACCTTCTTCTATTGGTGCAGCCAGGGAAGGCAATTGGGCCAGGGAAGGCAATCGAGAAACTTGGGGATGTTTACAGAGTACCTTTATCCACAAATGGTAGTCAGTAGGGCCTCTCAGAGGGAGACCGCCAAGAATCATAGGACCAAGGTCATGGTCCAAAGCAGATGTTTTGGGATGCTTCAAACCTTTCTAGTACAACTGCCTGCCTATTTTCCCTTTGGTAGGACCCACTATTTCTCCTCATGGAGATTCATGGACTCCTAACATCGATTTTAGGCCCTTCCCTCTGCTTTATCTATCATACCAGGGCTGCCTCCGAGGTAGTGACGCAAAGAAATACTTAAGAAAAATTCTTTTTTTTTTTTTTTGGCGATAATGAAATTAATTTGTCTCCCTTTTAGATTTCTTCATGGTAATGTTTCCCTGGAGTAGAAAGAAACCTACTCACCAGGTATGACAATCAGCTGAGTCCCAGCTCCAAAATGCAGCCTCCCTAAGGCTGAACCTCTATCTACACAGTGCCAGCCCCCTTTACACAAATCTGCTCCTACCATTCCCCAGCCTCTCTCCCTGGCTTGGGAGTGTAGGGCCGAAAACGATCTTCTGTCCGCTCTGAGCTTACCTAAGTCTTTCCCCCAAGCACCCAGCAGCCTACGGTAGACAGTCACTCTTTCTTCAGAGGCTACATCTTAAGAGACAAATGATCTGTGGTAACAATAGTCTTTCCACCGCCAGAGTCCTCTCCTATCAGAAAGCAATTACACAGCCTTTTGAGAGTGTTTAAATTGGAAGGACCTTCGCTCCCCTGGTCCTGTTTCCCGGTCTAAAAGACTGCTTCAGTTACTAGGACTTACATTATGCTTGGATTCTATTCCAGAGCTGAACTTATGAAAACCTCGATAGATCAGATTTGTCCTCTGCAAAGTCACCCCACTTCCTTTGTTCAACCTCTGGCCCTCCTTCAAGGCATTTCTCTCTCTCTCTCTCTCTCTCTCTCTCTCTCTCTCTCTCTCTCTCTCTCTCTCTCTCTCTCTCTCCTCTTCTTTCCCCATTTACTGCACTGAGAAATCATAGTTCTTTATCTTCTAAGTGTAAAAAAATCTCTGTAGGCCTCAGCTTGTGAACAATTTGATGGCCTGTTTCTTGGCTATCAAAATAATAAGAATAGAAAAAAACAGATGTAGCCCACCCTTTTATCTTCTATGCTAGGGTCATGGGGTCTTAGCACTTCGAGTTCACAGGATATCCAAAGTCTAAAATGCCACAGAAACTCCTTCCACAATGCCCTCCACCTTAGTCCTGAGGACCCAGAGTGAAGGCCTTGAAGGGCACTCTCCAGACTTCACAGTGGAGCCTGCCCGCCCACTGCACCGTTCAGTAGCATCCCGGAGAAGCTGGGACGCCTTTTCATCTACTGCTTTTGATTCTGCCTTTGGTGTCAACCTCTTCCATTATCTACACAAGAGTTCTTCAAATATTGGAAAAAGAGTTATCTTCTAAGATTCTTGGTATGACCCGGAGACAACCTTTCTCAGTTTTTTATCTGACTTCGTCATCAACAAAGACATCGATGTAAGGGTTTCCCTGAGATGAAAGTCCAGCTGCTGAGGAAGGTGGGAAGGGAGGAAAGAGGGGTGGAGAAAGGCTAGGATTCTAACCCAAAGGGAGGATCTTTTTAAATTTGTTTATTGGCCATTTACCATACTTCCTGAGTGAAATTGCTCATGTACACATTCACCATTTTGTTTTAAAGTGTCTGAATCCAGAAAGCACAGAGAGTCTCATCTCACACCCTGCTCTTACAGACATCATGGTTACTGACTCAACACCGAGCTTGTAGTTACCAGAACCACAGGCTATTTCATTCTGTACAAACCTCAGCAAGACCCTGGTTGTGAGAGGCCGCAGTGGGGACATCCAGGCCTGCTGCTGGTCTAGCTTGGTCCTCCATTTTCTCTTAACCATTTGGTTACAATTTCAACTTTACCTTTGAAAGTGGGATAAAATCTGCCCCAGAGGGCCATCAGCCCCTTAAATGAGATAAGGTACAAGGGGCATTTACACAGGCATATAGCAAATATTCAATAAATGTTAGCTATGGAATCTTTTATGAATGCATACACTGAGCCATGTCTGCTTTCTGAAATCCTAGGTATTCACTGGTACTTTCAGTTATCTCCAGCTTCTTTGTGTGTTAATTAGTAAAAGTAGTGACTTCCCTTACTTTGGAAACCTTCCTTCTGGAGGATGTCAAGAACACAGTTGTCTGTCTCAGAGTGTTAATGGAATCCTAGGATTTGTTTGCTCCATTTATATCTGCTCAAGAGATAGGGACAAGGAGTGACTGATACAACATTGGACAAGGATCCAAGCTAAAGAGAACTCAAAGCAAATATAGAGCGAGTAGAGGAATTTAGCATAATGGGTGGGTAACAATAACTTACTTGGCTCTACAGTGAGTTTGGTGCCAGATCCGAAGTAAAGCACGTTGTAATTAGACACACAATGGTTAGCACCATTACAGAAAGCCCTCTTCTTCAAAGAGAGGTTCGTTATGAAAACATGACTACTAACCAAGTTATGTGAAGAGCTAAGGAAGCCTACAGATGCTGCGCAGTTCCACAGAGGTGCGAAGAACAGTGAAGAATGAGCGGAGACGACACATTCATTATCAGAGACAGGCAAGAGAAGGTCGACTGACTTTCTCCGGTGCCTATTGATTTCCTTTTCTCTAGTTTTCAGCCTGGGTTCTTTCTTCTGTCTCCCGTGCTGTATGTAGACAACATGTGAAACAAGGGTGCTCTCAGTGAACTCTTTCCTCCCCTGCCTTCCTAATTATAAGTGAAAATTCCTCTCAGGTAGATTTGACTTCGAGGAAAGTTCTTATCCTGCCCCTATTTTAGCTCCTGGGCTATCTGAATCCTCTCTTTTAGACCCTGGATCTGGGTCTGGATTGTTCTTGGCAACTGACCCGGAGCGTCTCTTCAGGATATCCTGAGCCACACAAGCTAGCTCAGGGAATTCTGCGAGCATGGCCTAACAAGACCACTCCGTCTCGTCTGTCAGAATACCTGTTTTATACAACCAAATGTATCTTGACATCCTCACTGACAGTCTCCTTCTAACCCCATAGGAAAAAAAAAACCCTCTACATTTCACTTTAGTTTTGCTTTCTTCTTGCAGATTCCCTTCAGAAAGAAGGAAACAAAGGGGAAAAAAAAGAGGCTGCAGTGTTGGCTGTCATTTGCAAGTCTAGATGAAACATTATTTATGGGCAAAATATTTTGCTGGCAATTTCAATAGAAAGGAAGCCTCAGTGTCATCAATGGCACGCCCACACTGCTGACTGAATTTCAACAGATCTCAACAAACGAGCACAGTTAGGAGAAACACAGTAGAGGTGACTTCAGTCTGAGCCAAGTAATTATAATACTTATGCAGCGTTGGAGGGCAAGGGGCTCACTTGCTCTGACTTGTAAAAATGATAAGCAGTGTGCTGCAGGAATATGTTGCTGGTAGGGCACCAGAAAGCTAGAGAAGATGGAGGCTAATTTAAATATCCTAACTTGGCACCCTTGTGTTTAAGGACTTGTGTAGAATAAGCTGGACTAAGCTAGAAATGTAGTTAGCTAACTTGGTTGAATTCTTAAGACTTGGATAGCTCTGGGCAAAGCCATCTTGGAGCCTTTGGTTGGTTCTAGTGAGAGAATATCGTGAGAATGGCAGCTTCCCTTACAGTCTGCAGCCATGGTGCAGCAAGTTTCCGGGCCCTGCCCGGCTTCAGCTCCACTCACTTCTGTAGGATCTTAGCCATGCTTCCCTCTCTCACCTTGTCTTTCATGACCATCTCTCTTCTACTTTCCCCTTCCCAGTCGACACTGCTGGCAGCTCTTTCTCCTTCTCATCCCAGGCTCTCAAAATAACCCACACACACTTGTGCCCTGGTCAGTTGATGTAAATAGGAATTAGTTGTAGTGGCCTACCAGGCATAACTGTCAGTTGGGTTCCAGATCCAAAGATGAGTTGCCAGCTGCCAGAAGATGCACTGTGATTTGCTCAACAACAAGAACCTCTGCAGAGAGGCCAGGCTGGCTGAGCACCAAATCACTTATCTACAAACTCTAAACGAGTCCTTCTTTGTCTTTCTAATTCCAGTTTCCTTGAGGGGAATCTTTGATTTCCATTTTTTTTTCACCACAGGGTTCTGAGTATCAGATAGGTGTTTCTAAATCCCTATATAGTAAATGCTCTTTGATTTTAGATATCAAACTACCATGCAGATTTTCCCACCTAGAGAAACTTACAAAGTTAGAACAGAGGAGTTCTATTGTGGGCATCAATAAAATATGCTTGCAGAAAACTGCCCCACCCTACTTCTTACATCTCCCTTAGCCGAATTTACAGAACCCGAAAAGCAGTGGGCATGGAGCTGGCTGGCATCAAGTTAATTTTACTCCTACTTTCATATTGAAATACTTTTGCTAAGATCAGGTTATTAGAACATTGCTAGTTTTGAATTTAAATGTTAGGCATTTATCTTTTGTCCCTATTAAAAGTCACTCTTAGTATTTCCTAAGGTTGTAAGGATAGTATGCAAGGGCCATGCACAGGAGGGGTTCTGGGTGTGCATTGAATCTGTGGGAGAAACCAAGCAGACTCAAGTCTATCAGCAGATATAGGAAGTATCCTTCGGTATTCATGAATACATATCTTTTTTTTTTTCCCATGTAACTTCTCAGACTTTGACAGAGAGACTAGTCACTTACTTTGGTCAGTGGCAATTATTTCCAAGATTCATTCTAAACAGAACCTCAGAGTGAATGGTGCCTTAGAGAGCTCATTAAGGAATTAGAAATCTTGTCGCTGATTACTGCACAAATCCAGGCCTATGATCCTAGCCAGAGCCCAGGATAATCAGTCATGTATCCTTAGTCCCAGTACATATATTCTGGGAGCAATTCCCAGAGACATCCCTCCCTCCACGGCTCATTGTGCATGGCGCTGCCAGATCCTAACCAGGGAGACTTTCGGCCTCCTCTTTGACACTCATTCTCCCTCAGTAGGCATTCTTTATATAGTGTATAATTGAGTCGAAATCAGCCCGTAATCCATAGACATTACTTAATCCAAGGATAAAATTTTATACTTACTGGGCTTGATAGATAACTTGGTTCCCTGTCCAAAGATAAGCTTCCCCTGGTTATAATTCACACTGTGTTACATACCCTGTCAAAAACACATCCAATCTGCCTGAACACATTTCTAATCCTCCACCCCCAAATCCACAGCCGACAGCTCCCACACCACAGCATGAATCATGGCAACATTTCTTACTGTAACTTCTTCTTATAAGGAGAATAAGAGTGTACACACAGGAGACTGGGAGACAGTAATGAAAAGTCTTATTTATCCAAAAATGCTTCTATTTAATGCCAAAATGGGCTCTCATTTTTGCTTAATGGCTCTGGATATTGTCCTTTGGGGGGAAATGGCTTCTTTCCCAAGACATTTCTCAAAGGTTTACTGGGAAATGAATGGTATACAAAGGTTAAGATGAAGGGAAGGTGAGACTCCAAGGAATTGGGCTTACCTGGGGTCACCACAACCTGGGTTCCTGTTCCAAACTGCAGTTTCCCCAAACTGGCAGTTGTCACACTGTGACAAACACGTCTACAAAATGGCGTCCCCAGAGAAGACAGCTGCTAAATGAAGACAAACTGCTCATGGGAAAACAATCTTGCTACAAAATGAGGGAACTGCATGATGTGAGATACATTTTCCTCTTCTTTTTTAATTTCTCTTCTTTCAAGACGTTGAGGATGATGTGTGCCAAGAGGCTTGCTCTCTGAGCAGTATAGCCAGTGAGAGCCATCGTGGGGTTAATAAAGCCTGCACTGCGTTGAAACTCTGCAATGATGGGAACTCTCCCTGCTCAGAGTTTATCTGATCCCAAACCCCATCCTCGGAGGCCCTGGAATTCAGCCATAGTGGGTCTCACTGCCTTTAAAGAGCCTGTGTGTTAGATTCTGGAGTCCAGTGGAAAAACCCCTGTCAGTACCTGTTCTTGTCTTTGTTGGAGCAACACCCCTCTCTGATCTCCTTTTGTCTTGGTTTTTAAATCTCTTAAGTGAGGATAACTATTGCTGGAGTTTCCTGCTGAGCAAGACTCTGACATCGAGACTGTTGGAAGTCCGGCAGAAGGGACAGACACCACAGAGCTGGCTTTTTGGTGACGTTCTTGTGTGATTCTTCCCTTTTCCACACTAGCCTCCCTCTCTGATAAAGAAGGTGACAAGATATTGGGCCTTCTTCTGTGTTCCCAAGTACTTTTGATTCAAGGAGGCCCCTGTCCTTGGGAGCAGAAAATGCCTTTGTAGATAATCTTATTCAGCATATAATTCAAATTATTTGCCACTTACTTGGCTTCACCAGCAGCCTTCTCCCTGTCCCAAAGACAGAGGAGACTTTTGTCCTTCTACAGTGCTTGTCTCAACATCAAAACCAGCTTAGGTCTCTCCTCCACCAAGAATCCTGGAGAAGGGGACCTCTAATGCAATTCCTGCAGTGTTAGCCACAGCCTGAATCCCAACCTCCCCCCCTCCCACCCCGCGTCTCCATAAACAAACTCCCTACTCTGTCCTTATGAGCTTGTCACTCAGTCCCTCCTGAGATCACAGTAGACCTCAGGTCCCCCTCACCCCAGCTCATCCCCACACCAGCCTTTCACTCAGGTATACTTACAGGGAAACACAGATACTCTGGTGCCAAGACCGAAGGTTAATCCCTGGGCATAGTTATTTCCACAGTGGGTTTCCTCTTAGCAAAAACTCACTAGAGCCTCCTCTCTGCACCCCAAAGCATCGCAACACTACAACTCAGGACATAGAACCTGTGCTTCTGGCTTTAGAATAAAAATAACCCCCCATCCCATTTATCCATTGAGTCTTGGGAACAAAGGGAGTTCGGGAACCAAGCAAGCAGTGGTTCTAAAACCCAGCCCAGTAAGCCATGTGCCCCGAAGGCTGTAGCTCTGCCTTAATCAGTCTTGTACCTTCACAGAGAGGCTCTGGAGGCTGCAGAAAGCTTAAAGAGGTTCTCTCATTCCTCCAACGGCCTGGGGGCAGGGCTGCACTCCACTCACCCCTGATAGAAGGTGTCTATCTCCTTTCAAAAGTACTCTAGAGAAAGTGCTCTGGCAATGACTCCTGACAGCTCATTTTCACTGTTCAAAAACCCATTAGGAAGGTTTTACCACCAACGTTACTGTTACTACCTTCCTGCAATAACAGCTGCATCTTGTGCTCTGTGTCCCAGCCAGGCTAGAGAGCAAAGCCTCTCTGTTGGGTCTAATAAGTCCCTCCCTAGACTTAGAATTGGGACTCTGTCCCCTCCTGGCTCTCGTCAGCTTTCCCCTAAATAAACAGTCCCCATTCACTCCCCTGGACTTGGCTTGAGCTTGCATCTCCAGGCTTGAGAGCTTTGTTAGAGACAAAAGTTTTGGAAGCCAAATTTCTAGTGAGCTTCACCATCGAGATGAGCAGGGTAATCTGGGACAGATTGCCCTTCCTCCAAAGGTTCCCCTGTTTTTGTCGTATGGAAGTCCTTTTGGGGAAGGGAATCTACGTATCTTGGAGGAAGTTGGTGATGGTAGTGTGAAGCTTCAGTTTCTACCATGTCTAAGCTGCGGTCATGGTCTCCAGGACCATGTCTTGGCGCAGAGGGTGGGTGTGCAGCCCCTTGAACCTGGCAATGCAGCTTTACAGAAGCCTTGCCCTGCCTCTGACACCGGGATGGTTTTTATTGAAATGAGTCAGGACTCTTTCTATTTTCACATTCAAATCCCAGGTGAAGGATTTCATAGAACAGGCTGACATTCCTCCCTGTCCTGCACCGTGTCTCTCTATTCCAGCCCTGCTCCTGATGCATGACAGGGCCTTGACAGAAGAGCCCAGAGGGTGAAGCAAAAGCCCCACCATGCATCAGAGATGACGCTTGTCACTATTACTAATGGCTGGGGCTTAATGATGGCTCCCTGTATTCTGGTCACTATGCTAAATATGAGAGCTGTATTATTTCATTTGATCTTCACAATAATTCATCAGGGTAGATATATTTTTATCTTCGTATTATGGATGGAAAAACTAAAGCTCAGAGAGATGAAGAAACTCACCCCTCACCCCTGATTACTCAGCTGGTTAAAGAGAACAAGAATTTGAATGTTTCAATTTAGATTTTTCTTTCTTTTTTTTTTGGTCTCCAGAGTTGATGCTATATTGCCCAACCCATCATCGCTTTAGCTTAAAATGTCTGGCGGAGGCATAGGACATTTCTCAGGAGCCATGGGTTTGAACTCAGTGCTTGAAGGCCCAGGTTCCACAGAGGATAAATATTTTTCTCAGTCTAGATGAACAAAGCCCTCCTGGATCTTTTCAGTTATTTAAATTGTAGCAGCGGTATGTGTGTGTGTGTGTGTGTGTGTGTGTGTGTGTGTGTGTGTGTGTGTCAGAATTAAAGGCGAGAAAGTACTTTTTGGCAGTGAGGGTCACTAGACTTTGGAAGTGATTAGAGAGAGCTGCCTGAGGACTTTTTTGCTCTTGACCATTAGACAGAGCCAAAATGCATCCCACATGACCAGGGAGCCTGCCAGGAAGTCTAGTCAAAAGTGGTGGGGTACTGGATTCCCCAGAGCTCCCTCCTAATGTCCTCATTGGCTTAAATATTGTTTATATCATTACTCTCCCTCCACCTCCACTCCTACCTCATTTTAAAGCAGGGAAGAGAAACAGCTTTTTTTTTTTTTTTTTTTTTTGGCCCGAGGAAAGAACATTAATAAAGAGCCCAAGCAGATGCATAAGATTAAAGTATTTTTCAAACTAATGATTTGATTGATTTCCCCCCAAAGGCCCAGGCTAAGAAGAGGGTAACTTACTTGGCTTCACTGTGAGCACGGTCCCATCCCCAAAGGTTAATTTGCCTGTATTGGTGTTACACAGTGCTCCGTGCTATTGCAATAACCTTGACTGGAGCCTCTGAGAAGACAGGTGGAGGTAGGGGGAGGCGAGGCGGAAAACAAAACCCGAAATGACTGCCCATGGCCAAAACAATCTCCTTGTAATTAGGTTAGAGCGTGGGAAGAATACTGATAACCAGCCGCTTTCCCGCTCCATTCTATCTGCCATAATTTTCCTTGAAAGGAGTCTTGGAGAGAACCCCCCTGCTGGGAAATTCACAGAGTGGCTACTGCCTGTCTCTTGGGGCCGAGGCGTGTTCCTCCCACAGGACTTTTCTCCATTTGCCTCCAGTTCTTGCCTCCCCCGCTCCATACTTTCCCTGGACCTCCCCACTCCTGGGGTTTCACATAATTTCTCAGGGAGAGACTACATGGATATTAAAAGCCCGAGTACAATGCCTCAGGGAACACATGCATTAATAACCTTGTTTTCCAACTCGGATCCCAAACCACCCAACACAAACCGAGCAACGACAACACCACCTGTGTTCTGACAGCTTCCGCATGATGGAGGGTGGGCTTGCGGAAAATAATTAGCTAGCAAGAGGGACTTACTCGGGATGAGTGAGAATTTGGTGCCTTTCCCAAAAGTGAGCCTGTTACTCCCAGTGCCTGGTAGACACAGAATTTCCTTTCTTTGCAAAAACTTCACAGATGCTGAGAGAATCAAACCCCACCACATAGAAGCCCAGGGAGGAAACTGACATCGAAGGAGAGGGCCTCTGTAAATATTGTCTTTACCCTTAACTGGAATCGTTCACAATAAGAACATTTTGCGTATTACTTAGGACAACTAAAATTTGTTATAAATAAGAAATTAAATGGAAATCCACAGTGTTTTTAAAAACCACCCCTGAGCCCCAGACCATCCCTTCTGTACTTGACCAGGTTAAGGAATCTCAGGTTCTCTGTCCAAGACTTTGGACTCCTGGGGTCAGGAGAAGGAACTTGGGTGGGCTGTGTGGTCAGGAGAAGCTAGGGGTGTGAGACACAGCGCCAAACAGGGTCCTGTTCTGTGCTTCTCCAGACCTGCTGGCTGGAGTTTGATTGCTGCATTTCCCTGCGTGGCCCTAGTGACTTAGCTCCTCTAACAGACTCGGGAGTCTCATGTTTGAACAGAGGGCCTCACGAATGCTAAACATACTCCTGATCTATACCCCTCCCCACCTCCTAACAGACCATTGTTGGGGGCAAAGGCATTCCTACATGCACTGGGAAATCACTGGGGAAGGGAAGATGCCCTTGTTGATTAAGGTTAGAGAGTTGGCTAGGCACTTTCAATCATAGAAAGCCTTGCTTCCCTTCCTAAGACAAGCTCCCTGCTTCCTGAATTCCCACAGTGACCATCTTCCTACTCATCCCCACCCCGCCCCACCCCAGTGCCTGCCCAGTGTTTTTCTTGGGTCTTTCTTCCTGTTAATCATTTCTTTTCCTGATGGAACCATCCAACAACCTCCCCATTTAACCAAAGCTTTTGTTTTCCCTCAGAGTCCTTATCTCTAATCCTTGTAAAAGACGGTATAATAAAAACATGTCTGGCTTTGCCTGTCTACCCTGACCATAGAATTTCCATAGGCAGAGCTGGGATCCAGGAAGGCATTTCTGAGCTCCCTGAGAATGCCCAGCCCATTGTTAGCCTGAGAAAAAGATCCCAAAGGAAATCCCTGGTCCCGGCCTTAAATGAGCACTTTGCTGTGTCTGAATATATCGCAGACATCAAATAGGAGTGGCCGTGCTTCTGAACAGAAGAAAACAACTGGGAAGTGGTATGGCGTGAAAAGACTCCGTGTGCTGTGTTACACTTGGCCAGCACTTTATCCCTGTTGTCTGTGACATCAAAGTGGCTCTTAAAGGAGTTGTCTCCTGCCCATCCCTGGAACAGGGGCATAAGGGAGCATGGGGACAGAACCAGGATGCCAGCAAAGGCCAAACACAGAACAACAGACCTTTTATAAAGGATGGGAGAGAGACTGTGGGAGTCATTAAACAAAGAAAACCTCATTATTTTTAGTAGGAGCCAAAAATCACATTGAATTTACAGTCAGCTGGGGACTAGTGAGGGTAGGGTGGACTGGGGCGGGGAGACTTCAAAATGGATTCTGGACAAAGTTTCTTGATTTTCCCCTTTGCTCTTCATATTAGGTAAACAATGAGAAAGATCTTGGTGTCAGGTGGAAGAGTGGGAGCAGTTTCTCCTGTAGTAGGGGATGTGGTGTCTGGCTGAGCTGTGGAGTATCCTGTACAGGAGTGCTGCCCCCCGTGTCCCAGCATATGAAGCTTTCCCACCCTACACTCACTACACCTTCAACTCAGTGGGAGAGAATTTCAGAACATCAGAAAATGGAACATCACTTACTAGGGAGAACATGAAGATGTGTCCCTTTTCCAAAGATGACTTTGTAAGCATTTGTGTCACACTGTGATTGGGACCATACCCAAAACGTCTAGTGGCAGTTTTTGGGAAAGCTATGTATTCTTCATTGGATAGTTCACCTTCATGGGACTTAACAGATCCCACATGGCCCTTCTGCTCTAATAAACAGGCCTCATCAATTTGGCCACTCACCTCTGTCCCTCCTTGTTATTTTGCCTGAATTTTATGCTGCTTATTGACCTCATTTGACACTGAGAGTGAATCACAAAAGCAGCAACCCAACAAACTCCTGTGGGATGTCCAACACAATGCTGTTATTGCAGGCAAAAGATAGCTGGCAGGCTGCTACCAAGCTAGACACCCTCTTTCCGGAGCCTAAACAAGGACTCGGACAGGAAGGGGCAGCTTGGGTCTCACAGCTGGAGGGCCACTTGAGAGGAGCTGCACTGCAGAGCCCTCACCTCACACTCAGCACTAAGATACAAGCTTGGGAACAAACCATATCACCCAACTCTGAGGACACTGTCCCTGAGCCAAGCAAAATATCTGTTGCATCCTTTATAGCCGTCACTAGCTGGGGACAGAGGAGGCCACTCATTTTGGCCCATAGGGATCCCTGGCTTTGGGGAAATATGTGTATGTAGCCCATGGGTACATTCTCTTACTACCAAGAAATGCTCACCAACCCTGAAAAGATCCTGTTTGGACATTCAAAGAACAAGTTCCAGTGTCTCTTTTCCTCCTGCCCACCCATCACAAATGCAATTTACTACAGCCATTGGACGAGATCAACATGAGATAGTTAAACTATCAGCTCTGAAACAAATTTAGGGAGCCAGCAGCCCACTTCCCTGTCTCTCAGTGTTTCCCTCAACAAAGCACCGGAAGACAAACTTGCCTAGTTTAAAACTCCTTGGATGCTCATTCCAAGTCACGATCAGCACCTGTTATAGGCTCTAATAAACCGGGCCAATCAGTTTGATATCACTTGCATGCATATATGTGTATATACATATACATATACATATACATATACATATACATATACATATACATATACATATACATATACATATACATATACATATACATATACATATACATATACATATACATATATATGTAGTCCGACATGTGTGAGGGTTTTGGCTCCTAAAATAGCAACACAGAGAGAACTGACACCCTAGGAGTAGCCCTTAGGAGAGCCAGGCTTCTGAATGCCATTCTTTGTCACCTCTCCAATGAAGTATGCTTATACGTTTTTATCCTACAAGGAAGCATTGATTATTGAACAAGAATCCTGTCATGCCTGCGACCTTTTTCATGATGAATTTCCTTTCAGGTATTTACAAAGCCACCTTGAACTGTCAGTTCCCCTCTGGATTGCTCCTTCCCGCCCCCCCCCCCCCAGCCCCGTATTCTCCACTGTATTTGAACTGTGAGGCTGTGTTTTTAGTGGAATTTGACATGGACAAGGAGACCAGATGTAGGTGTTCACCAAAAAAAGGACAGTGCATGGATTTCCTGTTAGACTACTGAAGAGCAAATATGTGCTAGGCACAAGACGAGATGGTGTATTATAAATATTATTAGCATCGGAAATGAGATACATTCTCATTCTTAACGCAAGACAAGTTCTGCGGGCAAATTCATAATAAACACACAAATCATTGCAGAATATAGTTTAAGAGATACCAAGGCTATAAATAACTCATGGCTTCAGTGTCTGTCTGGAAAAAGAGAGCGAAGCTACTATATTAAAGGCGATTTGGGATGGTCTCTTTTCCCATCTATTTATGACTATTGCTGTATTCTTAGCCATCATGAATGTTTCATGTGTTAAAATGAAGACTCATTTTTTTAAAAAAACAATTGTTTTCATATTAAATTGCATCTCTGCTATAGTCCCAGGATTTACTTGTTTGGCCAAATATAAGCAGGGCATGGATACTCACTGGGCTTCACCACCAGCTGCGTCCCATCACCAAAGAAGATTCTGTTATTGCTATTCCCACATCATCTCTTGCCTTTACTGAAACCCTTTGCAAGACCCAGTCAAATACAAAGCATCTCAGAGAGCAGACAGTTAGACTTGTTATACTCTTTTGTTTAACTTCCATGTTTCTGGAAATTGGCCTTTTATCACAGGAAGAAAAAGAGTGCTTCCACCATTCAAAGCTAACCATTTCTCCTTTATAAAGAGCAGACTTACAAGCTTCTACGACCCCCCCCCCAGCATCTCTGAGCTAAAATCTTCCCAAGCTGAATCAAATAATTTGCTAACAATTTTGTCCCTTGTGTGGGCTCAGCCTCAGATATGAGGAACATTTTAGAAGAAAAAGCGAGATATGAAGGCCCGAGAAGGCAAATGCCTGGATAAGCAGATGATACAGATTGTAGAAACGGACAAATAGAAATGTTACATTCCTGTATCCACGGGGAAGCCAGCTGAACTCACCTCC